>NC_051271.1:15938904-16178904 GCF_015220745.1 Sebastes umbrosus
AATGATGTTATTTAAAGTGGGTGTTAATACAACAGGCTCTTGAGCTTCAGTGTTGTGTTTTTCATGGGGCTGTCTCTCAAGTGCAACTACCTTTGTTTACATTTTATTTATTACATCTACAAGTGCAATTACCTCTGTTTACATTACATATATTTTTTTCTATTTTATACTTCTAGTGTAACACTTCTATTTATATTTATTTATTACATCTACTTTACCTGTTTTATTTGCTTTATAACTGTGTGTGTGTTTTTACCTGTTATATGTTATTATCTGCCTCGTTTAGTCTTGTCAAGTATTTGTTTTAAAGCACTGACAACTGTGAATCTCGTTGTATTTAATACAATGACAATAAAGCTTTCTATTCTATTGTTTTCTATTCTGCAGTGACAGCAGGTGTATTATTCAGTGATTTAAACAGAGACTGACAACTTATTCTCACCTGTTTGTGCCTGAGAGGCAGAGCAGGTGAGAATAGAGCAGTAATGTGAGAAGTATTTAGATTATTTATTAATTTACAATTATTTATTAATATATTATTTATATAATTTATTACTATTAGGTAGTCATATTATTTCTTTATATTAATCTTGGCCCAGTGTTTTTTTTTGCCTCTTCCTGCACTGTATATTGTTCGTTTATTTTTTTTGTTTGTTATGTTGTATAGTCTTAAATTGTGCAAAACAAATAAACAGTATTTACTGAAATAAAAGTACTAATATCAAACTGTGAAAATAGTCCTGCATTCAAAACCTTACTTAAGTAAAAGTATGTAGCCTAAGTATTATCAGCAAAAATATGAATAGTACAAGTATTCATTGTGCATCTTCCCTGTCAGTGTTTTAATATTATATCAGAATCAGAATCGTATTTATTGCCAGGTGTAAGAGGTATACACTAGGAATTTGCTTTGGTTATGTTGGTGCAAGTCAAAACAGTATAATAACAGAAGAATATATAAACGCTAGAATAAAATAAGAATAAAAAATTTAAATTCTACTAATATACAATATACAAAATAAGTTATTAACAAAAATAAACATGATAAAAACAGATAGTGCAAACATTCCAGGAGTGCAAACAATCAAGTTTCTGATATCTGATGTTTCTGGATTAATATTACTGCTGCATTAATGTGTATGTTGCATTTTACTGTTGATGTTTAAGGTTGTGCTCATTTTAACTCCTTTATATACTGTTGGGTAGTTTAATCTACAGCAATACATCATGGTCTATAAGATCATCATATGTTTGTAGCGTCGCTGTCCTGTGAGAACCACGTATCTCTAAAAAGTCAACTTTTCATGGTGTCGACGTTTTTAAGGTTATTATGAAAGTGAAATTATGTTATTTAAAGTGAGTGTTAATACAACAGGCCCTTGAGCTTCAGTGTTGTGGTTTTCATGGTGCTGTCTGCAGTAACAGCAGGTGTATTATTCAGTGATTTAAACAGAGACTGACAACTTGTTCTCACCTGTTTGTCCCTGAGAGGCAGAGCAGGTGCAGCTGGGTGAGAACAGAGCAGTAGTGGAAGAGAAGTATTTATATTATTTATTAATTTATAATTATTTATTAATATATAATTTATATTATTTATTACTATTATGTAGTCATATTATTTCTTTATATTAATCTTGGCTCTAGGTGGAGGCTTCAGATTATTTTTGTTTGTTTGTTATGTTGTATAGTCTTAAATTGTGCAAAAACAGTATTTCACTGAAATAAAAGTAATAATATCACACTGTGAAAATACTCCACTACAAGTAAAAGTCCTGCATTCAAACCCTTACTTAAGTAAAAGTATGTAGCCTAAGTATTATCTGCAAAAATGGGAAAAGTAGAAGTATTCATTTTGCAGTAAAATCTTCCCTGTAAGTGTTTTCCTATTATATCTGATGTTTCTGGATTAATAGTACTGCTGCATTAATGTGTATGTTGCATTTTAGATAGATAGTAACTTTATTGATCCCGACGGAAATTTAATCATCAATCATCAATCATCAATTTACTTCTGATGTTTAAGGTTGTGCTAATTTTAACTCCTTTACATCCTGTTGGGTAGTTTAATCTACATGCGATGCATCATGGTCTATAAGATCATCATATGTTTATAGTTTTGCTGTCCTGTGAGAACCGTGAATCTCTAAAAAGTCAACTTTTCATGGTGTCAGAAAAACAGCCCTGTTTTCAGCTTTGTGACGATGCATTTTCCAGCTGATCCAAAAGGCTTTTTAAATAGTTTATTAAATGTGAATATTTGCTGATTTTCTGCATCAATTTAATCTGTAAATGTAATGTTAGACCTTGAGAAATTGGTCAAAATAAAAGATAAGAAAATAATTGTTAGACTAAACTGTAATGACCTTTAATACATTTCCTGGACAGTCCCGTGTGCCTGATTTAACCTCCATTATATGACAGGCTCATAATGAGAGCACACAGTGTTACATAATGTGTTGTTCAGTTATTGTGTCACTCTAAAAGGTAACAAACACTTTCATGTCTCATTATAAGCACAGCCGATGCAGACTGAACTCACAGAAGAGTTTTAAACTGAAAGCACAGACAGTGAAGAGTTTCTGTTTCTGCTTTAACACTTAAAGGATGTTGTTGAGCCTGAGAACAAACCGGGGTGGAGACAGATGATTATACATGACTAAGCAAACATGTCGCCCTGCTGCTACAATTCATGTTCAGTCATGTGGATTTTATTGATGTCGTTCCCTCCCCAATAAAAGAAAATTGTTGATGGTGGTGATAGTCAAAAGTTAAATTAAGAATAACAACACAGTGACAATTGTCAATCAGCTGCATGTTACTCTGAATATTTAAAGAAACAAACATATATGAGAAATGTGTTTGATTAATTCTCAGCATGGAAAAAAGCTGCCAAACTCGTATGATCAAATTCAGGAAAAGATTTCCAAAAGATGTTGTGAACACTTGCGTGTCTGTCCTGTGTTCATTTTGTAAGATAACTAATGTTTTTTTTACCGCTACGTATTTTATTATTGATCTTTTACAGGGAGAAGGACTTGACCGCAAAATGCATCATCAAGATGGAAGGGACCAAAACCTCCATCACCAACCTGAAGGTACTTTGTTCACACGGGCTGTAATTCAGACTGAATAAGATCCTAACATCTTGTAGCTGAAGTTATGTCTGTTTATATTTCGTGTTCTCCGCAGATCCCTGATGGCATCGCAGGTGAGTCGACGAGGGATCGAACCAAAACCTTTACATACGACTTCTCCTACGACTCCACGGACTGTAAGAGCTTCACATTCGTCTCCCAGGAAAAGGTAAATAACAGTCACAGCTCTTTTATTTTGGTGCAGATTTACCAAGATCTAAATAATATTAGATTAAAAAAAAAAAAAACAGGGCTCAGATGTACCACATTACACATCCTTTTTCATCACCGTAAGCATGATGGGAACTGTAGTGCCGAAACTCAAAACATTTTTATCCCAAATGGAAATCAAAAAAAGAAAAATTGGAGCGACAAAATTTACAATTTTCTTTTTGCATTCACAGTTTTGTTTACAGTGTAAACATGGTTCTTATATTACTGGACCACTCTACTCATATACTCATAGATATCTGTGCTGTGTTGAGAACCTATAAACACACTGCAAGAAATCTAAACATAGAACATACATAGTACTACGGATATACAGATTGATGCCATTACTAAGTAACCTATCTTATTCTGTAATAAAGCTGTAAGTAAAAGTGTGCAACAGCCTGAGTTTCAAAGGGTTTATATGGCTAATTTTACAATCCTGCTTTGCAAATTTTGGATGATTATTGGTACCAAAGGTTTGGATTTGGGGTCAGAGGGTGAAGGATTTATCAAACTCTTGATCTCGGTCAAAGCAGCTTGTTGCCAATAGACTGTGTGTGTGTGTGTGTGTGTGTGTGTGTGTGTGTGTGTGTGTATATATATATCAAGCTTGTCATGGGCTCTGACATATCTAATTACAGCTCTGCAACATCAATACTGAGTCATGTGAGTCTCAAAGCTGGAGTAAATGTTTTGCTATCTCATGCACCAGTTAACACGTCAAAAGAAGCCTTAAAGCTGCAGTAGGCAGAATATTTTTGGCATCATTGGGCAAAAATTCCGTAATAACCTTTCAGCATATTGTAATTTGAGTGTTCTGATAGATAACTAGACTTCTGCACCTCCTCATGGCTCTGTTTTCAGGCTTTAGAAAATCTAGCCTGTGACGGGAGACTTTGACCAATCACAGGTCATTTCATTGAGAGAGCGTCCCTATTGGCTGTGCTCCGGTCATGTGACTGGAACTTAGCGTTCCTTCACCAGATTTCACAATGGCGGCCGCGTCACAAACTTTCTCATTTTACAGCTAAACAGTACACTACAAGATGATTCTGAAAACATTTGAGGCGAGAAATAGGCATTAATGTAACATAATATTGATTCATAGTTGATCAGCGCTGCCTAGTTTGACCGTTTGGTCGGAGTTCGCAAGTGATTGACAGCCGGCTCTCATAGACGGCAGCTGGACAGCAGACCTCAGATCAGCTTTTACTGCTTGTTTTCCTCCGGTCTGTAAAATCTTGTACCGTAGATGCCATTCGGAGCACAGGAGTTGATTTGTGCTGATTTGATTTTTTAGATTATCTGTCTCATGCACTACAGTCAGGATATAGTGACCGTTTTATAAAAATAACTCTTTATATCATATTTGCTCAAAGTTACTGACTTCAGCTTTAAAGTTGTCTAAACTCTTATTTTCTTGTTTTATTTTCAGGTTTTCAAAGATCTGGGCTCGGACGTGCTGAAGGCAGCGTTTGAGGGCTACAATGCCTGCGTCTTCGCCTACGGTCAGACCGGCTCGGGGAAGTCCTACACCATGATGGGAAATCCAGTGAGACAAAACTCTGGACATATTTAACACTCACATTCGAGAAAGACTTTTAACAGTGAGACAAGATTCACAGAGTCCAAATTATCGATCTGTCTGCAGTTAATCTGCTGATTATTTTCTCGATAAATCATTACAGTGAGGCTCATTGATATGTTTTTAATGGAGCAGAGGAAGAAGATATATCAGGCTCTGATACACACAATAGTTGTTAGTAGATACATTCATCGTTGGTTTGGGTGTTTTCATGGGGACAATTAGAAATCGAATATCACTAGCCAGATTTTATTTCCTAAAAAGAAGGTCTAGATAGTGTTTCAAAGCCTTCACACTGCAAACACTTCTTGTATTTGTTTATTGTTGACTTGAAAGTAGTCAAATCTAAATATTTTGAGTCTAAACACACTAGAATCAGCCCATAGAATACCCCCCATGTCTACGTTTTTAATTGAAAAACTGAACCCCCCCACCTTTCCAAATTTCCAAAAGAAATAGAGGACATGACCTCAGTGTCGTCCGTGGTGGACTGCTGACAAGTTTGAAGTGTCAAAGGTCACGATCTGTTGTTAGAGAGACGAGGCTGACCCCAGACGGAGCCACGTCAAGTTTTTACTCATTTGATTGATCTTATCTGCTCTCGGCTGTGAGGTGGATCAACAGCTACTCTGTCAATAAACCTGCAGGCAGGCTGGTTCGTCTGAGATTACACAGGTATGCAGAGAAGTTAGTGGAGAGTAAATACACTTTATAGAACAATGTTAACAAGGAACTTTATAGGAGGGAGAAAATAGAAGACATGATGCAGAAAAACATAAATCAAAAGTTTGATCACGATACGATTTTATATCGATTCTTTGGACGACGATGAGATATTTGCTGATATCATAAAATCTGCCACGATTAATTTTTCAATTTGATTGAATTGAGGGGCCTGCGATCAATATGAAACGATATGATATGCCCATTTAACACAATCAGTTACATTTAATATCAACTCAGTAAAAGCAACTATGATATGACAATTTTATTACTGGGCTCTGTGGGAAGGAGAGACCGCTTGGACAGAAATGGTGACACAGACGTGCCATGGGGATTTCAAAATAAAGGTGTATCTTAAAGATGATGATATATATTGACGTTTTTCACTTTAAATCATTGATATTGAATTGATATGTCGATCCAGATCGAGGGATCGTTACACGTCTAAAAAACGTGGACACAAACTACAAAATATCAAGAAAATGTGACTCTGAAGATGCTTTTAAAAAAAACTGTTTATTAAAACATGTCTTTTAAAATGTTGTTTAACATTTTCCTGCTTCACATTTATGCAACATGTACGTGATCATTTTATGACAACATACATCATACACCTGTCGTTGCCATGGTAACCGCTGTAAAGAGCCATGTTGTGCATGCATGCGGAGGCTTTAGATGAGCATGATGAGTGTCAAAAGCAGCTTTCTATATTCAGATTTGATAGACGTTTTAATAAAAGTGATTAAAAATCACCATTGTTCTGTGTAAAACAACAATTGAAACAAACTGTGGTGATGGAAGATGTTAAAGGGAGTGAAGGATAAACAATATTTATGCTCCTCATGGTGGGAAACGAGGTCTAGGGAGACTTTGGAGATAGAAAATATGATGCTCAACTTGACCGATGTTTCCAAATCTCTCTGGCATTAACCATGTCTCTGGTTTTAAGCCTGTAGCTGTTATTTCTGTGTGTTTGATGTGGCAGGATCTCAATGAAGTCTAACTTTTTTTCTGTTGCTGTTATTGTTTTAGGGGGACGCAGGTCTGATCCCGAGGTTCTGTGAAGGTTTGTTCAGTCGTATCTCCGGGGCGACTAGATGGGATGAAGCTTCGTTTCGTACAGAAGTCAGGTGAGACCAGATTTAAACCTGCACTATTCACTGGGCGATAATTCAATATGATAATTCATCGTATTTCAATGGAATCATATCGTGATGAAATCGTATATCGAGATATCGTGATACACAACTACGTCGTCTAAATTGATAATAATAAGCACATACTAACTCAAATTTCTCAGGATGATCATTTCATTCTTACATTTTACAAGTTCTTAATTAAATTCACACAGTAGTGTACAAAAATAAGCTTGTGGATATAGGCTATTTATTTATGTAATTACCAGAAAACATGCTATATCGTGATATATATCATCATCAAGATATGAAATTACTAGGGCTGTCAAAGTTAACGCGATTATGCTAATTCGTTTTAACGCCACTACATATTTTATTTATGTATGTGTGTGTTTTTAAGAGCTGCTCTGAGGCAAATTCTTATCAAGAATTGAATTGTTGATGGTTTATACTCTCAGCTACCTGGAGATCTACAACGAGAGGGTGAGAGACCTGCTGAGGAGGAAATCCACTCAGACGTACAACCTGAGAGTCAGGGAGCACCCAAAGGACGGACCGTATGTAGAAGGTGAGAAGGCCAAAACAGTGCTGGAGAATTTTTCTAGTTTTAGTTTGCTTACTTATCTGCTTGAGTTTGGTTTTAAGTGTTATTTTATTAAGTTTTTATGTAGCCTGGTTTACTGTGTTTGTCGGGGATAATGAAGTGAAAATCTCAGAATGTGTGTTTTGTTTTTACAGGATGTTTAAATATATAAAAGTATTTAAAAATGGTATATTACGGTTTTGTAGTTAAGTAGGAATATTTAAGCTGTAGGCGAATATGTGCCCAGTTAACATGCTTTCTCAGCGTGTTGGTCACGTATGGACTCCCAGTAACCTGCCCCCTCCCTCCTGATCTCAGATCTGTCCAAACACCTGGTGCAGAACTACAGCGACGTGGAGGAGCTGATGGAGGCCGGTAACATCAACCGCACCACCGCCAGCACCGGCATGAACGACGTCAGCAGCCGCTCGCACGCCATCTTCACCATCAACTTCACACAGGTCAGAAACTATTTACCGTCTTCAGAAAGTAAATCATTTCTCCACGGAGGGTTTGTTTTGAATGAGTCACTAAAAATAGGTGCTTTAACTTTTTTGTAAAGTTTTCTGTGTTGAGACAATTTAACTCTGGTCTCATCACAGAACAGCATAAAGACAAAATAGAAAATGTTAGTGTCCAAGAAGAACAACAGTTACTTAACTTAATTAGTATTTCTCTAAAATATCTACAGTTTAAAAAAGTATATAAAAAGTCAGCATGTTATATTTAAACTAAGGCTCATTATTTTTGTTACTGATTTTAGAGTTAATATTATATATATTTTTACAGTCATAAATTCACAGGATTTTTACTGTAAGTAATGAGCCATGATTTTATTTTGAATCACACCTTCAATATTCAGCAAAACTCCACTCGCTCTCCCTCTCTGTCAGGCTAAGTTCGATGCATTGATGCCCAGTGAGACGCTCAGTAAGATCCACCTGGTCGATCTGGCTGGCAGCGAGCGAGCCGACGCCACCGGAGCGACGGGCGTCCGACTGAAAGAAGGAGGAAACATCAACAAGTCGCTGGTCACCCTGGGCAACGTCATCTCTGCTCTAGGTCAGAAACGGAAGATGATGATCTGAAATGTGTTTTAGTTCACGATGTTTGTTGAGTCGTTCCTGCTGACTGAAGGATCTGTTTCCTGTTTCTGTTCCAGCTGACATGACGCAGGACGGAGTGAACACCAACCTGAAGAAGAAGTCGGTGTTTGTTCCCTACAGAGACTCGGTGCTAACGTGGCTGCTGAAAGACAGCCTGGGCGGCAACTCCAAGACCATCATGATCGCCAGTGAGACGCAAACATGAAATTACGTACAGATGTTTAAGATCCCAAAAAGCAGAAGGATTTGACTAACCGTATTGTATTCTGTTTATTGCTTTTCTTCGCAGCTGTTTCCCCCGCAGATGTGAACTACGGTGAGACGCTCAGCACTCTGCGATACGCTAACCGAGCCAAGAACATCATCAACAAACCCACCATCAACGAGGACTGCAACGTCAGGCTGATCAGAGAACTGCGGGCTGAAATCGCCCGACTGAAAGCTCTGCTGGTTCAGGGCAACCAGGTAAACAAACACTGACCGATACAAAGAGACTGGAGGAGGTCTCACTCTGCTGCTGTTACAGGGTCTGTCTCTGCCAATCTTTTTATTATATTCTGTCTGTGACATGCTGCTATCTTGAACCGTCATGATTGTTATGATCATGATAAAGTTTCAGCATGAATGTCACTAAGAATACAACCCAGTCAGAGTGTTTCTGACCTTTTGTGTTTGTGTGTCAGATTGCTCTCCTGGATTCGCCCACTGCTCTGAGTATGGAGGAGAAACTGCACCAGAATGAAGCCAGAGTGAGTCTAATGTCTAACCAGACCCGATTTTTTTTGACGTTTTTTGTGAACTGGAAATGTGGCTTCGTATGTGTTGATCCCTGCTGAAGAGTTTAGCACCAGTTAATCCGAGGTTTCTGTTGAGTTTCTATTGGTTTATTTGTGTTTGCAGGTTCTGGAGCTGACTAAAGAGTGGACCAACAAATGGAACGAGACACAGAACATTCTTAAGGTAAGTTTGTTTGTCATCCATATTTTTCATGCTCACTGTGAGTCTGATTTTAGCATTTTGAAATCACCAACAGTCTCTGCTGATGTGTGCTTCTTTTTTTAATATGCAGTTTCACATTATTTGTATTATTAGGTTTTTAATTGGGTCTTCATTTGTCACGTAAAACATTTTCCCCATGCTTATTTTTTTTTTCGTGCACAAGTTTGAATGTTTTTCTGAAATTATAGTTGAAATTTTACAGTGTGGTCACATAAGTGTCCACATGTCCCGTCCCATGGAGAGCGAGTCTGCATGTTACATTAACGTAACCTGACACACCAGATGGTTTGTTACACAGGACCATCTGAGAAGCCGTTATTGGAAACTGTTTGGAAAAGGGCAGGCACTTTCAAAATAAATACTTGGCAGGTGATTGGATGAACCATCTGTCAATCAAACTCTTGCCGAAGCCAGTCGGGGGGGAAGAGCGAAAACATGTTTTCCATCGAGAAAAGCCTTCAGTGCCGTTCTTTGCTCTTCTTTCAATGAGTTCTGACATTACTGATGCTATTGCAGCATCTACACTAACCTTGTCAGGAGCCGCCATTGTTGTTTAGAACCAACAGTCCCCTCTCCGTGTCATCACGCTCACCTAAGCCACTCCCATAGCTGCCAGTAGCTCCTGACAGGAAGCTGACTGGTCCGTGCTCTAGCTGGCTGGACACAAACGCATTACTTGAAGCCTGATAAGATGGATTTTCTTGCGATTCTCACGTGATCTCATGACATTGCGAGAAGGTAACCATTAAGGCACATTTTTGCAAATCTTGGTTATTATTTTCACGAATTGCACATTTTTAATCAAAATTTTTGCTCATACTATCCTCTCAATTTTAAACACTGTACAGATCTTTTCATTTAAAACAGATTTTATTTTTATTGTAAATTTCTATTTTATATTTTTGATTCTTGACTTTTGCAGTACTTGTTTTTTTTCTTCTTTTCTCTTACTATGTTTATTGTGACCGTTATGCAGCAAAATACCAAAGCAAAGTGTTTGTATGTGAAAACTTATCTGGCAATAAACCTGTTTCTGATCTGTGATGTCTGCAGGAGGAGACTCTCGCTCTGAGGAAAGAGGGGATCGGTGTTGTGTTGGACTCTGAGCTGCCTCACCTCATCGGCATCGACGACGACCTCCTCAGTACCGGCATCATCCTGTACCATCTAAAGGTCAGAAATCATCTGGAGCACTTCACCTGGTGGACAGAGCCTAAATGATCTACATATGATATACAGTATATGACATTTTAACTGTTGTTTACCTGGTGAACACCAGTGTTGTGTCTCTTCTTATATCTGGATGGAAGAAAGTGTTCTTCTAGTCTTCAGGCTTCATCAGGATTTTTAAAAAAAGGAAATTGAAAGATGCTGACAACAAAACACAACCTGAAACGTTTCCACTTAACACTTCAGAGGGAAGAAAAAGATTGGAAGCAGGAGAGTACATTTAGTAATCACAGATTTCACATCCGAGACGGCCTCCAAAATGAATTTACCAGAGCAGAACGAAGTGTCCTGTAGTGAGTTGTGTCGTGTTTCCTTCTGTTTGCAACTGATTTCTAAACTTATTTGTTTTTTTCTTCTTCCACCTCAGGAGGGACGGACATACGTGGGCAGAGAGGACGCGTCCACAGAGCAGGACATCAGTGAGTTTGTCATATGAGCCTCGTCTTTATCAACAACCAGTGGGAAGAAACAGGTTACACCAACGGTGTTAACAAACAAGGAAAAGCTTTATTAAACAGCCTATTTCATTTCACTGGAAATGCATCACAGAAAGTAAAGATAATATAAGCAAATACACATTTATAAATACATGCCCATATACATACTTTTTATATACAAATAACATATTTGTACATCACGTAAAACTCATGTACCAGTAGTCATTATATAAATTCCAACAATGTTTTTCCCTTTCCCCAAAATATGTTTGCTCTCCGATGGAGAAACTCATGTAATAAAACTGACTCCTAAAAAAATTGGCAGTGAGCAGGATTCATGTCTCTCCTGTTTTATTTCTTCCTCCTACAGTCCTGCACGGTCTGGATCTGGAGAGTGAACACTGTATGTTTGAGAACCAGAACGGTAAAGTGACTCTGGTGCCGCTCGGCGGAGCTCAGTGTTCAGTTAATGGAGTTCAGGTGACGGAGCCGTCGCAGCTCAACCAAGGTGAGAGCCACAAAGACGTCTGAAGAGAAATTAAGAAACGTCTGACATCTCATCAGTTGTCATAATGTCACTTATTTAAAGCTGCACTTGCTGTGAAGCATGAGAACAACTTCAGAGGAGTCTGTCCTGTACAGTTTTTTAGTTTCTATTGTTTGTTGTGTTGTCTTCCAGGTGCCGTTATTCTGCTCGGCAGGACCAACATGTTTCGGTTCAACCATCCGAAGGAGGCAGCCAAGCTGAGGGAGAAACGAAAGGTAAGACATGATCTTCTGAAGGTGTCCTTTAGAGACCCCGGGGGTTAGGGCTCGGACACACCAACCCGACATCAAAGAACTAGCGGTGATGAAGGCCGACTGTTGCGTCGCCTCACGTCGCCTTTGTTTTGGTCAAAAAGTTGCACTCGAACACACCACAAAGACTACAGCTGACGGCTTGGTGCGTCAGGGCCTTTAGACCGAACCTGCCTTCAGGTGAGGCAGTGATGTTGTTGACCTTCTGACCTTTAACCTTTTCCCCCTCAGAGTGGCCTGCTCTCTACATTCAGCCTCTCTATGACAGATCTGTCCAAGTCCTGTGAAAGCCTGTCCACTGTGATGCTCTACAACCCCGGGTGAGTGTATGAATACTCAAATAATATATCAGCTGCATGTGATGATCAGCTCAGACCCTGCAGTGCATCTCCCCTCTGCATTAAAACCCTCCCAGGACTTCTCTACTTTTCAAGTTTATTTCATATATATAACACTTTAAAATGCAAACAGGTTTGCACCAGAGTGCTTCACACATATTTGCATTGTGCATATATGTGGAAATAGAATAATATTAAAATAGAAACAAGTTTAAACCCAGCCCAAGGAAGGGCATCCATATGTTCTAAGAATACTGATTTATTGAAATCTACTCCTTTCCTCGTCCTTTCACTAACAGGCCAAATCTTCCATCACATTTAAACAAAATCGAATTAACTGATTTCTGTGATTTTTACTGAGCGTATTCATGCTCCCCAGAGGATGAACCACCTCCATTTTAGACACTAAATGAGTTTTCCCCTAGTCACCTTCAGGTCAAACTGTCAGCTCTGAGATATCTAATTGCTGGATTGTTGAAATTCATTGTAAATATTAAAGGTCTCCAGAGAATGAACCCCCCATAGCTTTATTGCCACCATCAGGCCTTATTCATGATATTGAGCCTCTTGTTTACAGTGTAATCTGTCTAAACTGTCACTATATATGAGTTTATATGTGGATTATTTTACACAAATGTAAAGAGAGATTTGTTTGTCCAGAGCAGAACGTGTCCACTCTCTGCAAGCAGCTGTGTGTTTTGTTAGATTATTAAGAGCACAGTTTCCTGTCATCTGTACACACTTTATGTTGGTGAATTAACTGTATCAACCTGTCCTGTTGACAGTCTCTTCACTGAGAAGGGCCCCATCTTCCTCAGGTAGACTCAGCCGTCCACTTCCTGTCTAACTGTCCCGTTTTTGACACAAAGACATGTGTTGACTCGTCCAGTCTCTCAACCTGAACCCTCATTGTTTGTTTTGTATTATTATTTTGCACGCCACTTTGCTGCTTCTGTCTCCATTTTGACGTCTGAGAGTAGATAACGCATCGTTGCTTTTTCACATTGCCTGGCATTTCATTTGAAGCATCATTTTGTGCGTCGACTGCTGCTTTCATTTACTGCACTTTACTAGTTGTGGTGTCTAATGTTAGTGTGTGTTTGTGTGTGTGTGTGGTCTTTTTTTAACGAGAGTAAAAGAAGCTGATGAAAGTTTTTGTGTTTACAGGCTGGAGTTTGAGAGACAGCAGCGAGAAGAGCTGGAGAAACTGGAGCTGAAAAGGTACGACAGTCTCAAAAGTTACTGAAAGACTTGACCCTGCGCTCATACACAGGATGAGGGTTCAGTTGAATTCCATCACACCTGTATCCTGTATTGTATCTGGTAATCAAATCTGAATCCTTTCTAATCTAATTCTACAGTTTTTAAGTAACTCAAGTTATAAATAACCTTTTCTAAAACTCAAAATGAATTAAGATAATCACCTTTTGTCAGGTGATAGTTGGCAGCAGAAGATATGAAATGTTGAGTTCTGACACTTCATAATCAGAAAGGTGACACATTTTTACCAGACATCATCCTTTTACCCTAAGATACCAACATAAACCTGGTTTTGTCTTTTTTAGGGGGTACAGGGGGTCTTTAAGGGGAGATAGCAGGTCAACAGTCGATGTCACATAGAAGTGGTGTACATCATCTGAAAGCTGGGAACCTGAAGATTAATTTGAGATGCAGCTCAGCACTGAGGGTCAAGTAGATCTAGTCATAAATCAGGAATAAAAAAATTATCTAAATAAATAAATAAAAGTATGTAAAGGCATTATTGGGTTGATACCATTTGTTACACAGATTTGGTGCTGAATTTAAACATTTTTTACCACTCCAGAATTGATAAAAATGATCAATAATCCCTCCAAAACACCACATTAAGACACCAAGTCCTTGAGGAACACCATAGAAAAAGTCATGCTGTGATTTGGTTTCAAAAACTTTTAACATTTAGAGATTTCTGCAAGAATTGCATTTTTTGGCAATTAGATGGCGAGCACTTCTGTTGTGTAAACTGCTCAGAAACCCCCTTATTGTCAATCTACCTAGGACAGCCATCCATCCTCTGAATGCCCTAGGTCTGTAGTTTGTGGCTGTAAAGTTTCATGAGGCTGTGATTATCCTAGAGGTCACCACAGGTCATTTTGTACAGGGAGGTCAAGTTTAAAAAAATTGGTTTCACTACATTGAAATAGCTCCTATGGGGACTAACATCATCACACATGAATACAGTTGGGCTCATTGAATCCACAAGAGTCTCAGCTATACAGTGAGACCTAATTTGTGTAATTCAAGACTGTTTAGGGACCCCAGTATGCAGAAATATTCAACCACACCACTTTAGAATAGGCGAAAATAACAGATGTATACTGCATTCAAAAAACTGCGATGGTTTGGCCCATAGAACCCATTTTCATTCATAGTATGGCATGGTTGTTACCAATGGATTCATTAGGTTTTCTAGTCTCATATGATGCCAGTTTCTTCACTCTAGCTTTAAGAGCCCGCTACAGCCTCTTAAAGACAGAAATGTCGCCCTGATCCCTGGCGATCCCGTGGGTCTCAGAGGGTTATAAACTACAAAAATGCAATTCAGAAATACTTTTCAAACTCAAGTCATCATCAAGAAAACTATTTACCTGAGAGACTTTGTTGATGTTGTGGAAGATATGAGGAGCACAAATTTATATGTAAAAAAAATGCCCCACATTGTTTGTTGTTGTTGCTGTAGGAGGCTGATCAAGGAGATGGAGACAAAGCACCAGAGTGAGAAGGCAGAGTTGGAGCGCCTCCAGCAGGAGGTGGAGAGTCAGCGTAAGGAGTCTGAAGAGGTGCAGCAGCGGATTTTCCATCAGGAGGAGAGCCTCCGCCGACGCAGCCAGGACATCGAGAGCCGCCTGCGAGACTTCCTGGCCGAGAAGCAGCGCTTTGAGGAGGAGAGACGCTCAGAGATCCACGAGGAGGACCTCCAGCAGCAGAAACAGCAGCGGGAGGCCGAAGCAGAGGAGGGGCAAGACGAGGAGCAGCGGCGGCAGCAGGAGGCTGCAGAGCAAACCGAGATCTACCGCGAGCTGGAGAGGCTGAAGAGGGAGCGCGAGGAGCAGAAGATTCGTCTGGAGACTGAGCGGCGGCGGCTGGAGGAGCAGGAGCGGGAGCAGCTGAGCCTGGTGGGGAGGCTGGAGGAGCAGCTGAGAGAGAAACACGAGGCAGCCGCCACCCTGCTGACCCGGGAGGACGCCCGTCGCCTGGAGGAGGAACGGCGAGCCCTGGCTGAGATCAGAGAAGCACTCCTCCGTGCCAAAGAGACTGCAGAGCGGCCAGATGTGGAGGACGCCAGTGAGGAGGCGAGATCTGCCAAGGCACGATACACAGACTTCAAGGAGGCTCAGGTGAAGGAACTGGGCCAGCTGGAGGAGGGGCTCCGGCAGCAGAGGGAGCGCCTGGAGAAAGAGGTCGCCGCTGAGCGTAATACCCTGCTGCATCTCACCCACGGCCTCAAAGAACGAAACCAGCAGCTGAAGGAGACGCAGGAGAAAGGGGCGCAGGACGCTACAGCTGTCTGCCAGGAGGAGCAGCTGGTCAAACAGACGGAGCACAGACTGCAGTTTAAGGAGCGTCAGCTGGCCAGCGTGGCCGATGACCTCCTCCCTGCGCTGGCCGAGGAGAAGCAGAGAGCCACAGAGATGCTGGAGCGCAGCGGCGGAGGCAGCAATGGGAACTGCGACAGTCCGCCAGGACTCGACAACACGCTGTTCCAGGTGGAGAAGGAGCTGGAGGACAAAGAGGAGAAACTGAACCTCCACCTGCACAGTGCTCAGCAGCTCCAGCAGCTCCAGGAGACTTACGAGTTCACGGCCAACGTGGCGCGGCAGGAGGAGAAGGTGAGGAGGAAGGAGAAGGAGATCTTGGAGTCGAAGGAGAAGCAGCAGAGGGAGGCAATGGAGCAGGCGGTGGCCCGGCTGGAGAGGAGGCACTCGGCCCTGAGGCGCAGCGTCTCCCTGGAGCCCGACACCGAGGAGCAGAGACACAAGAGCTCGGTCATCAAGAACCTGAGGACCGGAGCTGACCTGGACCAGCAGAGGTCAGAGCCTTTAATATAACTTGTGTACAAATATACAATATACAGTATATTGTAACAGATAGTAACTAAGGCCCAGGACACACTGAGAGCGTCAGCAGCGCATGGTAACTACACTGAAAACATAGTGATAGAAACTTAAAATAACCATTGTCAAACAATAAAACCTCTGTGCATTAAAACAGGTCAAAGTAATGAATAATAGAATAAATAAATACGTTCAAATGAGACTCAAGAACAACTAAATCCTCACTTTTGAGACAAGCACGTTTTGGTTGGGTTTGTACTTGATCACATGAATAAACTGCTCATCTTTTAAAACCCATTTTCCATCAACATACTATCTCCTCATTTTGTGCTGCTCCCTCCTGTTTGTACTGAATCTGTGATAGATTTAGGCAAAAGGAAATCACCAGGAAAACAGAGTTTATAGTCTTGTTGTTTTTTTTCTTTCTAGAGTGGAGCGGGAGATCCAGAAGCTGAGACAGAGGATCAGCGAAGGGGAAGAAAACAACAGGACTCACGCCATCAATAACGATGAGAAGACGAGTCACAACAGCTCCCCGGTCAGCCACATCCAGAGTCTGAACACTCTGCTGCCGCTGTCCGATGACCGGTACGCCAGTTTACTCTGCAGGGTTGTTTTTGTCCCACAAATATTAACTTCTATACTTCCAAAATTGACTTTGTACTGTCCCTGATTAAGATTAGATAGAGGGTTTATCTTTTCCATCTACCGGTTGGTGTCTTATTCATTTGTTTATGTTGTTGCTAATGTTGATTCTTCATCGTTCTTATTATTTGTAACAGGATAAATGCGTACATTGAAGAGGAAGTCCAGCGAAGACTACGCAAGATGAATCTTCTCAATGGCAGCAGTAGCAACATGGATCTGTCTCTGTCCTGTGAATCTCTCAGGGTAAGAACTGTCCCACACACTTTATTACTTTCTTTCTTTATTAAACTTACTTTATTTAACTTGTGAGGTTTTATTAAGGTGCAGCTGATGAGTTTTTACTGCTCAGCATCCAAACCAACCAAAACCAGCTGACACAAAAACAGTTTCTTTCAACAGGCTTTCACTCTGATGAACACTTAACTTCAGTCATACACTAAATCGACCACTTACTTCCATCACAGGTGATATTTTTACAGTAAAAATGCACACTGTTTTTCACTGTCTACATAAATCCTACCTGCTGTATATACTGTATGTAGACATGTATACATGCATAAACTGTAAATATCAACCCATTCAATTTATTTCTTTAAACACTTTATATTGTTTACAACTGAAACACTTGACTTGTACATCGGCCTTAACATTAGGACAACATGGGCACCCTGACCGGTCTGCGGCTACGCAGCCCCATACGCAACAAACTGCGATGCACTGTGTGTTCTGACACCTTTCTATCGGAACCAGCATGAACTTTTTCAGCAATCTGAGCTACAGTAGCTCTTCTATTGAACACGGGCCAGCCTTCGCTCCTCACGTGCATCAATGAGCCTCGGGTCTGACCCTGTCGCCGGTTCACCGGTTTTCCTTCCTTGGACCACTTTTGTTGGTCCTGACCACTGCAAACCAGGAACATCCTACAAGAGCTGCAGTTTTGGAGATGCTCTGACCCAGTCGTCTAGCCATCACAATTTGGCCCTTGTCAAAATTGGCCCTTTTTGCTGCTTCCAACACAAAGTTCAAAATATTCACTTGCTGCCTAATATATCCCACCAACTGCCAGGTGCCATGGTAACCAGATAATCAATGTTATTCACTTCACCTGTCAGTGGTCTTAATGTTATGGCTGATCGGTGTTTATATCAGGGCTGTCAATTGATTAAAATATTTTATTAATCGCAAATTAATCACACATTATTTATCTGTTCAAAATGTACCTTGAGATTTGTCAGGTATTTAATGCTCTTATCAACATGGAAGTGGGAAAAGCTTTCCTTGTTCCTTGTAGCTGTTGTTTTGTGTACACTGAGAGCAATGCAAAAACGGGAGTCAAATTCCTTGTGTGTTTACATACTTGGCCAGTAAAGCTTATTCTGACACCTTCACTCTTTCAGTACATCCAGACTCTGGTAGAAAATGAATCGCCAGCTATTTTTATAATCGATTAATAGTTCAAAGTCATTTTCAATCAAAAATGTCAAACATTTTCTGGTTTCAGCTTTTCAGAAGTGAGAAGTTGCTCTTATTCTCTGTTTTTATGTCAATGTGAATAAAAATAGGGGCTTTGGCTATTGGTCAGACAAAAAGAAACATCTGAAGACGTCAGCTTGGACTCTAAATTAGTAAATTAATATGGCTTTCAGTTTGATAGACCAAAGCATTAATTGATTCATGGCAGATTGATCGATTAAAAACAATAATGGTTATTTGCAACCCTAGTCTTAAGTTCTAACAGGAGGGAGCTTTTTGCTCCAAAACAATAATTGCTGAGATATTGCTAATGATGAACTAATCTGTCAATGTCCTGAACATGAACATAATCATTTTGCAATTATGGACGGAAAAAAAATCTACAAATTTGCAAATCAAAGTCGAGAGTGAGGTCTGTTCAAACAAAGAAATGCCTGGTTCTCCCTTCAGTTGAAGTAAATAAATGATCTGGCTGCTGTTGGACCTTTTACAGCACTGACTGTTGCATCTAGTGTTAACGCTCATTATCTGGGGATTTATTTCTGCTCTATAATTCATATTTGTCTCATAAAAGTAAAGAGTGAATAAAGAAATCCAGCATGTCCAGTGAAAGATTGCGAGTTGACGCGTCTTTCTCTGTGTAGAACTGATATTTAGCTCTTTAACCCTGCAGGAGGAGGAAGAAGCTAGTGACTGTAGCTCTGTTAGATTAACAGATGAGGTAAGACCAGGATCCACCTGCTCCGTATGAGACTTTGACCCCTCTGTATGAGACTTTCCCTGCTCTGTAATCTGCATGACTCTCCCAAATACGGTTATGGATCGACTCATTAACACTTCTATCAATCAGTTTGGTTTGTAGCTCTTTTAATTGGGTTCTTCTCCACCTGGTTTTTAATTTATCCTGGTTTATTTTTTCCCTTTCTCCTGTCATCATGAAGTATAATTTACAACTTTGGGTTATAAATAAAACATGCTGCTTGTTATTTTGCTGACTAATAACTAATAGTGTATATTTGATATTTAATGCTGCCAGTTGATGTTAAGTTTCATTGTTTTCAGGATGATGAAAAGCTGCAAAACATGAATCCAAGGAGGCTTAAATATGAGGTAAGACAAGGACCTTATTTTAGTTTTGGGATAATTATAATTTCATAATCAATGATTCAAAATCGGTTATCCAGTGTTTTTTTAATGCCAGATTTTCTGTAGCATTATATTAAAAATGTGCCTGTTATTGCTTGCATGCATGGTATCAATTACATAAGAAAATCTGAACATGATTCCTCATCATTTTACACATTCAATGTAATTTAAAAGAGATGGTGAATGGGTTTCCATTTTAAATCTTTAAGTTTGACACATTTTGTTTTTATTATTCCATTCACTAATATCAGTCACTTCAGTTTGGTTTGACTTTTATTTTAGCAGCACGAGATGAAGATTGAAATGGCAAATTTTGTGACTCAAGTTGGTCTTGAAAATTTGGCTGCTCTGTTCGTTATTTTTTGAAGACCAGAGGAAAAGAAGTCCATTCTCTTTAGGATAGGAGCATGGAAAGTAGATTAACAGAAAACAGAACATATTGAAATGATCAAAAATGTAATATTTCATTTCACGGTCCATTCCAAACAATGTGGAATCAAAACACGGGCAAAATTGTATCCGTATACGCCTTTTTCAGTCAAATAAGGTGCAAGATGGATTGAGTTTGAGCCAGAAAAATAAAATGTAGGAGTTCTGTAAAGACCATCCATCTAGTAACAAAAAAGGATGTTGTCATACGAATTATTTGCAAATGCTACTTTGCCCACATTTGATTAGAATTTAAAGTTTTCCGAAAAAAAGTTGAGTATTTTTTTGTACGCTTGTCATCCTAATTTGCATGCCAAACCTCTTCACACTATTAATTTTGAATCACTTACAACTCACCTGTGCACCTGGTGATGGAGGAACTGTAATTCTCAATGGGGTGGACTATGGACTTCAGTATAATTCATTCAAAGAGCCGTCTCGTCCTTCTTGACGATGTAGTCATGGACTCCCCCCTTGTGCACACAGAAAGCCTGCGGGTTGTGGTCTGGCTTCCTGCCTGCCCAGGAGCTCGAGGCAAACTCCCCTCCTCACATCCAGCAAAACACGTTGGAAGAACCAGAGAACGACCTTTTAAAGCTTCACAAAAAAAAAAGAATAGCATCCACAGCTGAAGTCTTGATTGAAAAAGATGTCGACATAAACAAATGGTGGCGAGGAAGAGTGAATATCCCTCGAGGAGAAATGGGCCGAGATGGTTGTGAAATTGATCATTGTGACATTAGACAACAGAAGTTTTGTGTCACTGTTGCAAACATAAACAGAGTTGATGAAAACAAGAATATCCCTGATAAAAGAAGAAACGATTCTGCCTGCGGTGTTCCTGATGATGGTGATGATAAAAAGGTTGAAGATAGAGCGAAGGAGCTGCTGGTTAATGGACGCTCTTATTCTTACTCAGAGGAAAAAGTCAAACGCCAAGCATGTGACCCAGGGATAGTAAAAGATGCAGGACTTTCCAATGATCAATCGTCAGAGTTGCAGAACTCTGTCAATGGTTACATCAATTCCAAGCAGGAGTCAAAGGAATCCAGTAATGGTCAAATAAAACAAGAGACAGAAACTGAGAAAGTGGCAGCCAACAGGAGCTATGTTTTGGGATATTTTGCTGGAAAGCTGTCTGAAGCATACGAAGATGCTGGTAGAAGGCTACAGGGCACACGGGACATCATCCGAAATGTACAAATGGGTGAAATAAAGGTTGTGCTCTCTCAGTATGTGACCATGATTTCCAAAGAGCTGCCACTGATTCATCGAATGCAGCTTAAACCAGAGCCAGAACCTTGCATCCTTGCAGAAAACAAAGTCAGTTTGGTTGATCTGTCGGGGGATTGCGCCCTTCGACTTCCCCAGAATTGCGGCATGTCTGCGATCCCGGGCATCTCGAGATGGCCTGAAGGCTCTGTGTCGTCTCTCAAAAACACGCGTCCTGAAGTGTTTCATCAGAGGCTGGTCCAGCTGCCACCCGCCTTGTCTCAGCTACAGTCACTTCCATCACAGAAGATGCTAGAAAAGTTGGAATTTCTGGCTCCCCGAATGACAGTCAACAAGCTTACGAGTGTCTTCTGGCTCAAAACTGCCAACAGTAAACAGCCGATCCTGAAACCTGGGTGCTTGCTTTTGTCAGAAAAGGACATAATAGTGCTGTCAAGTAAAACAAATTCAGAAGACACCTTAGGTATTCGTCACCATTTTAATCTCCTGGAAATCAAGAAGGTCCAGATTAGCTTGGCAGGGCAGCACGTTCGCCTAATTGACTCCACCGAAGACCCCGTCTTGGTAGTTTTTACCCACAGCAAAGAGCTTACCCAGGAGTTCTGCAAGGCTTTACTGAAGGTACTTTCTTCTGAAAAGTTCTCTGAAGGGTCTGAAGATCACCCATTACTCTCTGGTGACCTCATGGTCCTCTCTCTGGATTGGACATCGAGCGTTCCTGATATCGTCCTGGACAACGGCCTTCATGTCACCTCCCGATTCAAGCGGGTCCTCGCAGACCTGCTCTACATTGTCCACGGGAACATGGACGGTCCTGGCAAACCTTCTCTGGCACACATTTGTCCTCTGCTCTACACCAGCGTCAAGGTCAAGAACTCTACCCGCGTGCATCAGGACGCCATTTTTCAGTTCCTCCTAACAGACACTCATGTAGCTCTTCTCCGGGAGGACGGCGTCTTTCACCCGGTGCCGCGGGGCTCCAGTCTGATCCCTGTCCAGTCCCAGTTTCAGGGACTCGAACTCCGCAAGCGTTCAGACGTCAAATGCCTGTTTGTGAGGCAGGATGACAACTGCCTGGTGGTTGATATCACATTTACTCACAAAACACAAACTGGAGAGAAGAAGATGGAGTTCAGACGAGGCTCTGCTGAAGTGTCCTCCGACTCTGATCCCAATAGTCAATGCGATTCCTGGAAGTTATCTTTTGGTTGTACCACAGAAGCTGTGATCTTGATTAATCATCTGTGTACCTGAGTTACGCACCTAAAGGCAGTTTCACCTGGATTCATTCACAAATGCAATACCTGTTTCCGAAAGAAAGAAACAATGAAAACAAGACTCGGTCAAAACTGAGAACATGTCTGGACTGTGTCTGGTCAGTCTGTGAATTTGTGGCTAAATTGTTACACAAATAGTCAGTGGTTATGTCTATAATGTTAAATCCAGCGGTGCATGTCCACCAGGTCCAGCGAGGACACTAGGGGACACGCTGCTCCACTCAACTGGCCGTTCAAGCAGTGACGTACCCGATCGTTGAATGCGCCGGATTGGTCCCTGGTTTTCTGCTTGCTGTTTCAAACAGGAAACAACATGATGGCCTGCTCATAAACTTTCTGTTATTCCGTCTAAATACTCCACTAAAATCTACTTCTGATAACATTTTAAGTGAGAAATAGGCGATGTCACTGCTGAATCTAGTTTCATTTTAGATCTAGATCGCCTAGTTTTACACCTTGGTCCGAGTTTTGTGAGCCGAACGCGTCGCGCTGGACGGGCTCATTTGCATAAAGGACTGTTTCCCGCCTTTTCGTTTTGAAATGGCCATTGAGGAAACTCCAACACTCGGCCGACCAATCGTGTAACTTCATCACTCAGTCAGTCACTCAGTGACATTTGCGTTTGTTGGGCTGGCCCTCTGCGGTCCAGCCAAAACAAGAAATTATCAAGCGGTCACCTTATTGGTTCTAGGATATGTTAAATAAGTTCAACTAAGAGTTCAGAGACATTGTCTGAAAAGGTGATTCATCATCATGCCAAAGTAAAATGTAAAATCTGAAAGTATTTTTAGAACATTTTTAAACATTTTAATTCAGTCTGTTATTCAAATGTAATTTTGTGATTGGGCCATTTTGTCACAAAGTCCTAAAGGTTGTCTTTTGAGATGAAGAAGCACAGATCTTGTTGATGTGTATTAATGTTAATTTCTTATTACACGGCTTTGTTGAATACTTGATTCTGATTGGTCAATCATGACGTTCTACGGTCTGTTATTTCTTTATAACATACTTACCCGTCGGGGTCCACCGGGTGCCGCATCGTCCTTGTCAGGGTTTATTTCACAACAGTGACCAGCTCGTTGTACATTATCCCTTACATAATGAATGAATAAAGATATACTGTTTCTATGTATTTATGAAAGTTAAATGTTTTTTGGTTTTGTTTACTGATTTTAGTCATGTTGACGATTCTTGATTTTTTTTGTTTGATTTTTGGTTTGATTTGGTTCAAAGGGAGATTGTTGATGTCACTTAATTGCACAGTTTGATCTAACATTTTGCAGCTTGCACTTTAAGAAAAATGATTGTGATCTGATGACTTGAAGAATATGGGAGGATTTGTCATGATGTTAAGTGATTACAGATATGATTGGTATGTAGTTGAAGTAATAATAATGTGCCTTTAATGTACAATGAGAACATGTTAATTGTGTAAACAGGATAATAAAGATTGGACTTTCTATTATTCTTATTGACTGATTATATTTGGCAATCATGGTAAATCATTCTCAAGTTCAAGAAATTGATTCATGATTGTATTGTATTTTTTTTTTTTAAGTCAACCCTTTATTCTCCAACTCCTTTCTTCTCTTTTCCTGTCTTTTATTTCCTTCCCCTTGGTGACTTCTTCTGCAGCACCTGGTCTGTCGTCCTCTCGGGACGAGCACCGACGGACTTCAGGAGCCTGTTAAAATTAGCATTCCTCGTTACGTTCTCCGCGGGCAGGGGAAGGACGAGCACTTTGAGTTCGAGGTGAAGGTGAGTCCACTCAGCTGTGTTTATCATCATCATCATCATCAGTCAATAACGTTCTGACCTGTTCATCCTTCTTATATGTGGTCTCGTCTTTTATCAAGCATTTCTCTCTGGCTATATTTTTTGCTTTTTTTGTTCCATCTATTTTAGAATGTAACCCACTTTCCATTAAATGTGTCTGGACCTAAAATATTTTAAACATTTCAAAAATCTGCTTTGAAAGTCAGCATTTATGTTTGGAAATGTACACTCAGTTGGATGGTGGAAGACTGTCACTCAAGCAAAAGTAGTATAATACCACAGTGTAGAAATACTGTTACAAGTCAAAATCCTGCATTCAAAATTGTACTGAAGCAAGAGTATAAAAGTATTAACATCAAAATAAACCAAGTACCAAAAGTAAACATACTTGTTATACAGAATGGCCCATTTTAGATTATTATTATTATATCTTTGGATTATAATTATTCATGCATTGATGTGTTCATCACTTTAATGTTGCAGCTGGTAAAAGTGGAGATAATTTGAACTACTTGATTTACTGCTGGGTAGTTTAATCTATAATGATGCATTGTAATGCAATTTTTAAATTTTGTATTAATAATCTGAATCCGCAAAGCAACTAAAGGTTTAAATGTAGTGGAGTAGAAGTGTTAAGTAGCATGAAATGGAAATACCCAAGAAAAGTACAAAAATTGTACTTTAATGTAATAGTGTGTCAGACTTTTCACCTGTACATCAAACTCTCTTTGATCAGATCACTTTGATGGATGAGATGTGGACTGTGTTCAGACGTTATAGTCGCTTCCGGGAAATGCACAAGAGCCTCAAATTAAAGTATCCAGAGGTGAGACGGTTCGATCCACTTTTACAACTATGTGATCTGTTGAGACACCTCACCAGGGACACGTCTCAGCTGTGGGCTTTAATGTATAATGTCACTGAAGTGTGTGATGTCCTGGTCTCTGCTTCAGCTGGCAGCTCTCGAGTTCCCTCCCAAGAAACTGTTTGGAAACCGAGACGAGCGGATGGTCGCTGAACGCCGCAATCACTTGGAGGCAAGACATTTTCATAGTTTTATTCACACATTTAAGACAAATCATCCTGTTCTGTAAGAAATAGAAATATTAGAGGTCAAGTGGGAGGTCACTCTGTGCTGCTGTTGTTTTTTTGCAGCGTTATCTGAGGAACTTGTTCCGGGTGATGCTGTCGTCCTCCAGCTCTCCTCTCAGAGTCGATGAAGACGGCGGTTTCCATCTCAGCAAACACGCCATCTGTGAGTTCTCGCCGTTCTTCAAGAAGGGCGTCTTCGAGTACAGCAGCCACGGCACCGGCTGACCTGACTGCGAAATTAAATCTTCTCCAAAACCAAAAGGGAAAAAAAAACTGCTCGGTGCCTTTTTCTGCGGGGGCCTCGGCTCTGGAGAATCGCCTCAGAAGGTCAAAGAAGGAAAAACTTGCAGGTCAGTTTCCTCGTCAGCCTCCCAGTCATCCTGTGAGACGAAGATCTCAAACCTGTCAGGTGCTGTTCATCTCTTAGTTCATGTAGAAACTTTATCACAAATGTTAAAGTAGGAAATTCAGCACTCTGTTTTAAAGAGTTTCATTTCTACGTTACGGCAATAAACAGCTATATTAAATATATTTACATGCAGCTATGATATTTATGGCAACTCCCTCATGTAGTGACCACTGTGCAACTCTAAAAGTAGAATAAAAACATTAACACTGCCAGGGTTGGGGGTTCGACTCCCTGTGCAGCTCGACGGGAGTAATTTAAGATCAGTTTATCCTAAAGGTTTGGTCTACTGCTGAAACAACTAGGTGTTTAATAAAATAAAGGCACTCATGAGCGCGCATGATTTCACATCCGTTGGATTTTCCCGGAAAAAAACGTCTCGCCTTCTTCACATTAAAAGCAGTCTACAGGCTGATAGAGGAAACCCAGAAAGTCGGGATTAAAAAACGTTTATATGTGTAAACACACCTTTAAATATCATCATATACTGAGCTTCTTTGGACTGTTAGTCACTGTTAGACAAAACAAGGCATTTGAAGATGTTACCTTTTGTTCTGGGAACTTATGTTGGGCATTTTTTACTCATTTCTGACATTTTATAGACTAAACAATCAATTTATCAAAAGTAAAATAAAGAATCTGTAATGGCAATGATCATTAATTGTAGTACAATGGAGCCTGAATTTTAATTTCTAGTCAGTGAGCAAAGCGGAGCATTAACACCGGCAGGAGGACGGGTTTGAATCCCAGAAAGACTGAACACGACAGAGCAGCTTGTGACATTAGCCTTTTGTTCACTGACATTGCACTCAGCCCCAGAAAGAGGATGTGATGTCGCGGTTCTGTTGCGGGTATAAACATTGAACACAAACTGTAAACCGTCTCTACGAACGATGCTACAGTCTGTGTTTGTGTGTAGCTGGAGATCATGGCGAAACAGGAGATTGAATTCACCTGTCTTAAAGGGAGAGTGAATATTAATACGGCGGAGACGTAATGTAACGAACATTTGAAGCTGAAGTCCCAAAAAATCTAATTAATCTCGTTGTCAGACTGTTGTTGTGCCCCTCACTGTGACTCCAGCACTGTTTGTGGTTAGAGAAGAGCAGACAGAACTCAGAAGGCACTAAAACTACTGTAACTGTGTGGAAGTGAAGCTAAAACACACAATCTGAAACCACAAGACAGTGTGTTCGGCTGCAGCTGAGGCTGTTTGTCATGGCCTCACCTGCTGAACCACAACAGTTAAAGGACAGGTTCACATATGAATATTGAAACAGGTTTTTCTTGTTGTAACCATTTGTCCTGTTCATACTGGACATTAAGAGATCCCTTCTTAGGCAATGATCACAAGCAGCGCGTTTTACAGGTGGAAAACGTGACGTGTTGTTTTTGCCCAATCAGACAGAGTTTTTGCAATTTGCATAATTTTTTTTTCAATATATTGTTGCTAGGCAACCACAGAATGAGTGCTAACGTTACCTTAATACATACCATGAACTGTACGCTACCCAAATAGAACAGTTTAAATTCATGAAAGCAACTTACCTGAAATCTCAAGTACCGCATCATCCTGAAGGGGTTTATTTCACAACAATGACCTGCTAGCTGTACATTATCCCGCTTATTACACAGCTACTTACATAAGAAATTAATCATTTCCAGAGTCCGAGATCAGAACTGCTATGAAGAAATAACAGACCGTAGAACGCTTTGATTGACTAATCAGAATCTAGTATTCAACAAAGCCGTGTAATAACAATTGGTAAAGTCATAAAGCTCCAGGTATCCAGCAAAAGTCACCACAATGAGAAACCACAACAGTGACGTCGGGCGCTTTTCCAATCTGAGTTGATTTTTTTTTTTCAACTCGAGGCGTTCAGGGCGCTCCTGCAAAAACACGAGGCGCATAGAGCGAAAAAAAAAGTGAGGCGTTCAGCAACACAAAAGCAGCGCACAAAACGCATCACTCTCGTTGAAAACAATTATAAAAAGTAGCCCCAGACTGCAAAAATAAAAACCTCTGTGTGATCAGGCCCTTAATGCGGTTTCAATGGAAGTGATGGAGGGCAGTTTTTAATCTGTACAAAAATGGACAAATTAAGTCTTTTTAGTACAAAATTCCCTCTTTGTGTTAATATTCATCCACTGCAGCTACACAGGGAAACACAGAGAGGGAATTTGGGACTTTGAAAGATCCTCACAGGATTTGTCTGACTCCGACTGCTGAAGCTTCATATTAACTTCACATAAATCTTTGAATACAGTTTTGTCTAAACAAGGCCTGCGTGGATTTTGTCCTCCATCATTTCCATTGAAACCACATTAGGAAGGAATCTCTTAATATCCAGTACGAACAGGAGGAATGTTAAACTATTGCTTTAAGACAGACTTGAACAATTGTGAAGCTATCCTTTAACTTAATCCTTAAAAAGTTAATCAGCGCTCTGTGTTGACTAGAAGCTGCAAGATAATATTTAACACACTGCAAATGACCCTGAACTACACAGTGTCCAGAAAAATGGAAACAGTCCAACACAACAGTGATTTATGGACTCTACTTTACTGAAACTTGACATTTAGAGAGAGATCAGAGAGATTTTCTGCTCATCTCTGAGGCTGGACTGTAGTTCCACTGCATGTTATTGACATGTTTATAATAATGTGTCCACCTTTTATTTACTGCACACACGGTGGAGCAGCTGTAATATAATACAATCCACTACAACCAAACTACAGCCTCAAAAACACCTCATCAGCAGCAAGTTTCACAAAGGTTGCGTTTTAAAGAACTGTTGTACGGGACTACATCATCTGTTTTTCTGGTCACACAGTTTATTTGAAAATCATGTCATTATTCTGATTATTCTTTGATAAAACAACATTTGGAAGCTCTGCCACTCAAATGTTTTAATGAAAAACTACACCTGACGTATCAGTAAAATTTAACACAGAAGAGTTTTGGTCACTGATAGAAACCGTCTTTAAACTATAAGAGCAAACAAACGTCTCCAAACCTGCATTGAGTAAATGCTACAAAGACGCACTAAGAAGTTTAACGAACCTTTTAACTGTTAAAAAAAGTTTAAAATCTGTACACATCGCTGCCAAAGTTTAAAAATGCCCCGCGGAGGATTCATATAAACTTGACGCCGACGAGTGCCAACAGCCAGGAAGAGCTGTCACGATAGCCCACATTTAAGTTTTTATACATTTATGAGATATTTGTGCCATTTGAAAGGTTCTTTATTAGTAAAGCATGTGATATCAGGGCTAATCTTTTTATGGGTCCAAGCAGCTCAACTCGTCATAATTCCCAGATGTGGAGTAATCCCAAAGATTGTTAGAGGGCCACCGATTTACAAAATTAGCCGTTTCCAGATTTCAGCCTCACATTTGGTGCGACCTGAAAGAACATTTATGAGGCTACTTTAACAAAGTTACACAGTTTGAAAAGCTTCTCTGAGTAAAACAAGTTGTTTCCCTGTTAGCGCGCTTCGGTGCTCTAATTATTAATTTATTGGAGGAATATAAAATTTTAAACAACAGCATGCTTATTAAGATTAAATTAGTTTTGAGAATGATTAAAGGGATAGTTTGGGTGTTTTGTGGTGGGGTTGTATGAGGTGCTTATCCACAGTAGGTGTATTACTTACAGTAGATGACGGTGGGCACGCCCCCAGTTTGGGGAAACAGACAGGAGTACCGGCACCGGAGCAAAGCAATACAGTGCTGTGTACGGGGACGGCAGAAAAACGTATTTTAGCCACCTAAAAAAAAACAATATCTGTTTAAGTGTATGTTATATTTAGAATATTTTCACCACTTTTTCTCGCCGTCAGACGGCCTTTTCCTTCTCCTGTCTGTTTCTCGATGCAGGAGGCACGCCGACCATCAACTACTGCAGTGGTTCTCAACCTTTTGTGTGTCAAGGACCCCTTCAGGGCAGGGCCTTCTATAGTGAATTAAATAGCGAAAATAAACTATGGATAAGTACCTCACACAACCCCTCTTAAAAACACCCAAACTATCCCTTTAACATTTTTCACTTTGACCGATCAGATTCCAGAACGCTTTTCCATTTAGTACAAGTAAAGACACATACTTCATTCAGAGGGAATATTTTGTGCCACCGGCAGCTCAACATTTAAATAAATATGTTTCAGAACTGATTTTTATTTTCCAAAAAAATCTATCAAGTGATCCTGAAGTCTTCCGGAGTCTGTCTGTCTTGTTAACAGCTGTAGGAAGCGGGTTTGAATTTGACGCTAGTGGAGTTTAATTTGCCTGGACATGAGCAGCTGACTGCTTTTTTCATAAGCCATACTGTGTGTATATAAAGTGTAAATGTTGATGTGCATAGTTTTTCTATACGATATGCTTGTATGCAATGTAAAGTATTGACATTGAATGTCAGTAAAGGGAATGTACCACAATATTCAGACTGGACACATTTTTTTCCCAGGTGAACAATAAAGGAATAGTTCGACATTTTGAGAAATACGCTTATTCACTTTCTGCTGAGAGTTAGATGAGAGGATCGAACCACTGGTTGCCAGGCGACCTCATGATGACAACAAGACTTCTATCTATATTTATACTGTTGGTTTGAATCGTTGAACAAAATGTACTTTGTGTTTTTGTCTATTTTCAGACTCAACTGAAGCAAAATTAGAATAAGATGATATTTCTGTTGTGTAAAAACTCAACAGTATCATGTCAGACAATGACTCAAATTAAAGTGACAGTCACCAATCATAACACCAGTGAAGTTAAAATATTTAATACTCAAGTATCAAAAGTAAAAGTTAAAGGTAATCAAACAAGACTCATGCTAGCAGCTCTGTGAGGCTGCACTGAGACACAGTGGTGCTTTGAGCTAAATGCTAACATGCTCACATAAACAATGTTAACATGCTGATGTTTAGCAGGTAAATGTTTACTGTGTTCATCTTAGTTCAGCGTGTTAAAATGCTAATATTTAATAAGTTCTAACTCTTGGTTTCTTTGGTTTACAATCCAATATAGGGCTGTCACTCGATTAAAATATTTAATCGCGATCAATCGCATGTTTGTCCATAGTCAATCGCGATAAATCGCAAATTAATTTTTTTAAAACATGTTTTTTATGTTTTCAAAATATACCTTAAAGGGAGATTTGTCAAGTATTTAATACTCTTATCAACATGTGAGTGGGCACATATGCTTGCTTGAATATAATAACCCTAAATAATTCAGCAAGTGGATTAACACAATTGTTGAAAAGACACCAATTAAAATGAAGAGCAAACTAATTAAAATGTCCGTTGAGGAAAATCGAGATTTAAGAAGTTACAATTGTCACATAAATGTCTGGAGTCATAGGTATTATGACAAAAATATAGTTTATTGTTGTTTAACAACATGACTGTAAATTTGTGATTTAGAGTTTACCTGGTAAACACCGTCCTCACCAGCAGCATCAATACAAAGACATGAATTGTCAGCAGCAGGATGGTTTAATAACCAGGATAAAAGACTTCAGAAGGTACATTCATTTTAAAACATTAAGAACATCAAGAGTAAACTGCATATTAATTATGTAACGTGTCTTTAGGAAATGATCAAATGAGAGCAAGGTAGAGAGGTCAAGTAGTTTGGGATGGGAAGTATCCAGGTGGAGCAGGTGAGTGTAAACCTGACACCTGGGTGAGTTCAGTGTTTGGAGGCAGGTCCAGGAGAGTTCTGGACCCGAGTCTGTCAACCCAGGATCTGCTTCGAGGGCCTGAAGCGGAAGTCGTACATAAGGACGCCCAAAGCCTTCAGCTTCTCCTTACTGGTCTGCAGCAGGTCGTCATACTCCTGCAGGTCACATTTTTATATTTTATTCAGCTGGTTGTGAAATGAAACTGCACAGCAGTGAATGCATTAAAACCCTTTTGAGTTAACTGACCTGACAATCTCGAGCCAAGTCACACTGCAGGGCGCTGATGGTGACCTGTTTAGACTCGAATATTTCCTAGAAGCAGGAAAAACACTTTCACATTTTTGTTCTTGAAGCTCACACAAATATAAAAAAAAAATCTTAAAGGGTATGCTGATAACATTTCTATGTAGACGAATCATTAAAAAAAAAAAAAAAATACATCTACAGAGCTTTTCGAAAGGTGCCAAATAAAAGTATGGCTTTTCCAAAAAAATGCCGATTTGTGAATTAATCATTTAAAAAAATTGATGGGTCCAAAATTAATGTTTTATATAATGATTATTATGATTATTTTAAACTTTTAAGAAATTGTTTATAAAAAATATAAATATTACATAGATAGACCAGATATTTGTAACACTTTGTTAATGCTTAATAATTGGTTATAAACAATATTTGGATGGCTATTATAAAGTTGCAACTGATGATTATAATAAATTGTTAAAGTGGTTAATAAATACGTTGTAAAGCATCTATAAACATAATTTAGATAGATAGTTAATACTTTGTCAATGGTTAATAATCGTCCCATCTGTCTATATGTTTATAGATGTTTTACAAACAATTTTTTTTAAAGTTTACAAGTCATTTGGTAATTATTAACGAAAACTTTGATGAAATATAGTATATAAAATGTTATAATGTGTACAACAATAAACCGTTAATAGTGTACTAATGTAATCAGAATGTAATTATCGTCTTTTATCAGCTATGATACAATATATAATCTGTAAACTAATTATTTCATCTTACATAAACTACTGATAAAATAACAAAAATTAGGGCATTACTAACAATTAGTAAACATTAATTATCATTTCATTGTTTGTTAACAGTAAAATAACTATTGACAAGTTTAATTAACTATCAATTTACCATTTATAAATGATGGTTATTATAAGGTGTTACCAAATATTCTGCTTCAATCCATATTTGTTGGTGTTTAGCCTTTCCAGAATAAACTTAGTGGAAATGATACGTGCGTATAAAACCGTACCTCAAGTTTGTTTGAGGGATTGCTGCCGGCAGTTTGGTCGACGTTGGAGGCCGAGAGTGCGACGCAGAGCTGAGCTTCCTTCTTTTCCACAGTTTCTGTCAGCGCTGACAACTTTCTCTCCAGCATCAACTCCTTCAGTCCGCTCTTCTGCTGAACGTCCAGGACAGCCTCCGTCTGCCTCTTCAACAGATCATCGCGTTCCTGCTGAACCTGACGAAAGCATTCATGTGAATACCTGCCGGGCTGAACGAAGGTAAAACGTGACTCAATGATAACTCAATGATAGTTTACCTTCTGAGACGCCTGCAGCAGCAGCTCGTGCTTCACCATCAGGTCTCTCTGCTCCATTTCAATGACCTTCACTCGAGCTCTAGTCATCTGTCAGACACATTATCAGCAGGTTGAAGGAAAATCATTAGGTTTTATTTTTTTGTGGGGTTCATAGTTTCTCCATCATTTCAGCCAGTTATAACATTTTAATAGTTCATGTCAGTGTGCTTTCATTTATTTTGAATAAATCATCCATTTAACTGTAAAACAGTCAGAGACAACTACAGTAGGTGTGGCAGGTAACAGACCAACAGGCAACAACAGCTGTCAGTGTGCTGACTTGACTATGACTTGCCCCAAACTGCATGTGATTATCATAAAGTATGCATGTATGTAAAGGGGAGACTCGTGGGTACCCATAGAACCCATTTTCATTCACATATCTTGAGGTCAGAGGTCAAGGGACCCTTTTGAAAATGGCCATGCCAGTTTTTCCTCACCAAAACTTAGCATAAGTTTGGAGTGTTATTTAGCCTCCTTGGTTGGTAATAATGGATTCCTTAGGTTTTTCTAGTTTCATATGATGCCAGTATCTTCACTCAACCTCCGAACAATGTATTGCGTTAATGCGTTTAAGAAATTAGTGGCGTTAAAACAAATTTGCATTAACTTTGACATCCGTAGAAATCAGCTTACTTTTTCATTTAATATATTTGTACCTAAGTTAAGATAGTGATGTTCAATGTGTCATGATGCTTTCTGAACTCTGTGCAGTGAACGCACCGCCATCTTCTCCTTGGTCTGGTTGTAGTCTTGCAGCTCTTTTTCGAGCTCGGACCGCTTCTGTTGGGCTTCCTGCAGAGACTCACTCAGGCGTTTGTTCTCCTGCTCAGCTGCTGAAAACTCTTTGTCTACTCGCGCCTGCAGCTTCGTCGCCTCTGCAAGTTGTTCCTAAAGAAACAAACAAACAAACCGTGTGGCACATAAAACAAGAGACACCTAAAAAACTACTTCATTCGAGTTTTTTGAACATCTTCACGTCAAAGTTTATGAGTCGTGGTTAGTACAACTCAAAAATTCTCAAAAATGAATGTGATGTGTTACTTTGTGATCCGAATAAAATACAAAATGTTTGTGACTTTTACGGTAGCTACAGGAACCCCTTTAGAGCAAAATAACTATTTGCAAACTGCGATTATTTGATGGTGGACAATAATATTTGTGTGTAAATAGACCACTATTACTGTAAGAAATGTCTAAAAAAAACTCTCAAATAAATACAATTAATTTAATTCTAGTCTGGACAGAAGGTGCAAAATGCTAAAACATCTTTATGAAACAATTAAAATTAATTGGAAGTATATGTACTATGTGTATATATATATATATATATATATATATATATATATATATATATATAAGAATAATAATAAAAGTGATTTTTATGGTAGCTCCACAAACTTGTTTCTGTGAGAGCAAAAGAACTATTTGCAAATTGGGATTATTTGAAGGTGGAGACTAATGTATGTCTTAAAACCTGATAGGCTGAAGTAGACCCAGTGATTATTTGTGCATAAATTCACCTATTTTACTGTAAGAAAATCTTATAAATTCTCAAATAATTACAAATAATAGGACAATAAATTTGGGCCGAAGATGCAAAAATTCTAAAACATCTTTATGAAACAATTAAAATGCAAAATATATAAGTATAATATAAGTGAATTTTACTTTAGCTTGTCTGTGTGAGCAAAAAACTATTTGAGAACAAGTTATTTTTTTTAAATTATAAAATAATTTGTTAATTTTATTATCTATATGTAGTTATGAACAATAATGGCCTTCTGTGAACGTTAATAGTATGACCCATCTAGAGTACAAACACTGTTGACTCCAAATAAAGTGAAACTACATCAACCATTTCACATTTATGGCATTAAATGTTTTTACAAGGGATAAAGTGAAAGTTTAATGAAGCCAGTGTGGACACACAGCTATTATACCTGCTAGTTTACAAACCAAGAAATTCATACTGGCTTTAGATAGGGACATTCATGTTTTCACGTTGGCCACCATAGTTCTCCTACTCGCTTTGGACACAGGAGAAGTTTCAGTTGGTTGCAATCTGCAACCTCACCACTTGATGCCGCCAAAATCCTACATACTGCACCTTTAAGGTCCTGTAGAAACACTTCTTGTGAGTTTTTATTTGTTGTACTTTGAGCTGTTAGTCCTCTGAGTTTCTGCTCATCTATTCAGTTTGCGGCTTTTCTTTTCTTTCTGTGGTGAGTCTGTAACGTCTCTTACCTTCAGCACCTTCTGATCCGCCAGCACTTTAATTTGAATAGCAGAGTAGTACTCCTCAGCGCCTCTGAGAGTTCGGTCGTGGTCTTCTATCAGAGTCAAAACGCGACTTTCCATTCTGTTGTCGAGCTCGTTGACCTCAGCCCGCCGCTTTTTGCCCCCCATTACGATCGTTGTCTCCATTTTCCTGCCAAATTTCACCTCCATCTCTATTTGAATTTCAACAGAGGGGAAAATGTTTATTTCAGTTTATGACAGCAGTTTTTGAATGAAACTCAGAATTTGTGTTCATTCACCTCTGATTCTTCTGTCATAGTTGTTTGTCAGCTCCATAAACTCCACCTGGTGTTTCTGATGAGAATCAAAAGGCGACATGTCTGTGGTAAGAGACAACTGTAAAAACTCAAATGTAATAATAAAGCCAGACTCACCAGCTTGAGCTCCTTGATGAAGTTTTCGTTGTGGAGCTTCCTCTCTCTGAAGTCCGACTGCAGGCCGTGCACTTCTCTCCGCAGCCCAAGCTCTGACTGCGTGTGCTGGTTCTGCATCAGCGAGGTCGAGGCCACGCCGTCCATCTTCAGCCCAGAGATCGTGTTGTGTTGTTCAGACAGGACATGCTTCAGCTTCTGCTTGTAAACCTGGACACCAAACCATCAGTCAAATGTGATTTAGTGTTAAAAGATTCAACATACTCAATTTATTCAGTTGAATAATGTAGTCTTGTCCTGTTGTGATTTTTTTTTACACAAAAAACTCCTAGAAATGTAAATGATAAGTATGTTTTATTTTTACACAAAAAACTACTAGAAAAAGTAAATGATAAATATGTTTTTTTCTGGAACCACTGAATTAAATGTAACGCTGCCTTTGATTTAACATCATAATTCAACAGTATATGAAAAGTAAAGAATAATTAAAGAACATTTTTGCTGTTGAAGTCAACTGAGTGGATACATATAAAAGAATATACAGTCTGCAGATTTGAGCAGCACAGACCTGGGAAACAATAAATAGGATGTATAAAACAAAGTAAATGTATTTATTAATTTGTATATTTACTTTTTTTTTTAAGGATTTTGATTGTCTTTCAATTTTCTTTTGGTTTTGGTTACTTTTTGTTTCTCTAAAACTTGCCAGTATATAATCAAAGATACAATTTAAAAAACTAATTTATGAAATATTCCAGTAAAATCCAGGGGGAAAAAAGTATAATTTGTGGCTGTGTGTGTGTGTGTGTGTGTGTGTGTGTGTGTGTGTGTGTGTATGTATGTGCAGCTCACAGTGATCTCCGATCGGTGGCGCTCCTGTGCCTCATCTCTCTCCCTGTGTCTGTTCCTCAGCCCGGCCTTCTCCTCCTCCAGGTTCCTCTTGGAGATTTCCCAGAAGGCTTGGATCTTGTCCCTCTCCAGCTGGAAGTAGCTCCTCTCCTCCCGCTCTCTGTCCAGCTCCTCCCGGAGGCGGACGATGTGCTCCTCCAGCTGAAAGGTCACAGACAATTTGTGTCAGTTTTGCGGGGTCAGAATAGATGAGTTTTCCTTCACACAGCAGAGGATGGCGGCACCGTGCAGCATACACAATAAGAGCCCGCCAATCAGTGCTCCTGTACAGCCCTACTTCTTTATACCCATTTGAGTTCAACCTAGGGCTGGGCTGAGAAAACCAAATATCAAAATAGATATTACCAGATACCTTGATAGCAATATTGCAACAATATTGTAGAGTTGACCATTGGTGCTTCCACAAAATATTTGTACAATGAGATTTTTTTATAAATAATCAGTATGTGGATATAATAACTAAGTGGGTAAAGGCAAATAATAGAACAGCTAAAACTAATGCAGCCTTTAAAACCAGGAAAAGACAACACTGAGAGTCACACTTCTCACCATTACTCTACTGATACACTCGTGCCAACATTGGGTCACAAACTTTCTCATTGTACAGCTAAACAGTACACTATAAGATGTTTCTGAAAATATTTGAGGTGAGAAATAGAAATTTCAGTAACAGAATACTGATTCATATTTGATCAGGGCTGCCATTTAATCAGAGTTTGTGAGTGATTGACAGCTGCTCAGAGACGGCAGGCTCCAGGTCAGCTCTGATTGGTTGTTTTCCTCCGGTCTGTGAAATCTTGGAGATGCCATTAGGAGCACCAGAGGACACCAGAGGCATATGATTTTGATTACCTGTCTCATACACTACTGTCAGGATATAGTGACCAATTTATAAAAATAACTTTTTTAAATCATATTTGCTCCATTTCTACCCACAGCAGCTCTGAGTAAGACAGACATTTATCTCAGTTTAACAGTCTGTTTAAAGCAACGGGGTTCAAAACTGCTCAACAGCTGTTTTCTCAGTGAAAACAGTGTTTTCTGTCGGCCACTAAAATGCTCTCTTTGTGGTCCAGTACAAATCATTTACAGGTCCAGAGAGTAAGCTGTAATCAGTGGTGGAAGATGTATTCAGATCCTTTACTTCAGTAAAAGTACTAATAACTTACTGTGAAAATACTCCATTACAAGTAAAAGTCCTGCATTCAAAACCTTACCTAAATGTATATAAGTATTAACAGTACAATATACTGAAAGTATTAAAAGTAAAGGTACTCATTGTGCAGTAAAATGTTCCCTGTCATAAATCTTATGTGTGATACCAAAAGTATAGCTCATGAGGAGGAGAAACAATGTTGGCACGAGTGTATTAGTAGAGTAATGGTGAGAAGTTAGGGAGATAATCAGTAATAAAAGATCTGGAGCAAAAAGAAAAACAAGCTTGGGGCATCTTTATTTGTGATTGAACCAGAGCTGGGCAATATCATTTACTTTAACACAGTTTGACAGCTTTGATGCTAAAGTCAGCTAAGCTCAGCAGCTCTGACCTGATCCTTGGACATCTCATCCGTTGAGAGACCGTCCACCACGGCTGAAGACTTCCCCTTCGCAGACTTTTTGCTTTTAGTCTTGGGTGGCTGGAGAGAAAACACATCATTTAGCTAGCTATAGCTACACCATTAAAAGCACTGTATCTGTCTGATGCTAAGCTACCTCATGCTAACTCTATTCCAACAACAATACTGTAATATAAAAAGAGAGATTACATTACTCACCATCGTGAAATATCGTGCAAGCTCACAAAATGTGGTTCAAATGTAGTTAAACAGCAGTTAAACAGTAGTTAGACAGTAGTTAGCCTGTCAGCTGGACGAGCAGCAGAGTGTCAACAAGGGGCGCTGTCATGGCAACGTGTTCTTTTCTTCAAATAAAACTTTATTGAGTGACATTCTGCACAATTTACAATCCTGAGATCAGGGAGGAGAAGGCAGTGTGCAGGAATACACATATAAAATAAGAACAAAAAAACAATACATTATAACTTTTAAAAAAAGGCCAATAAAGAATACATATAAATAAGAAAGAGAATACGAACAAATTTATAGCTTTATAATTCCAACAAATTTATAATTCCTCTTAAGTGTTGAGAAAATCCTCCTACTTCTTCAGCTAAATAAACTATTTAAAAAGCCTCTTGGATCAGCTGGAAAATTCATCATCACAAAGCTGAAAACAGGCTGTTTTTCTGACACCATGAAAAGTTGACTTTTTAGAGATTCATGGTTCTCACAGGACAGCGACACCACAAACATATGATGCTCTTATAGATCATGATGCATTGCTGTAGATGAAACTACCCAACAGTATATAAAGGAGTTCAAATTAGCACAACCTTAAACATCAGCAGTAAAATGCAACATACACATTAATGCAGCAGTAATATTAATCCAGAAACATCACATATAACAGTAAAACACTGACAGGGAAGATTTTACTGCACAATCAATACTTGTACTTTTCATATTTTTGCTGATAATACTTAGGCTACATACTTTTACTTAAGTAAGGTTTTGAATGCAGGATTTTTACTTGCAGTGGAGTATTTTCACAGTGTGATATTACTACTTTTATTTCGGTAAATAATCTGAATACTTCTTCCACTACTGCTCTACTCCTGAAGCTGTCAGACTCCACAACCAGCACTGCTCCCAGTAGACCACTTAACACTTACACACCAAAAACTGACAATAACCTGATATTTTCAGGCGGACTTTCATCTAATTCTCACCTTTGCAATATCATTTTCCACTTGTGCAATTTTGTTAATAGTCTGTTTGTTGTCAATACTGTATATACTGCTCCTATTTTTATACTTCCTTCTATTTAAATGGTTCATATTTTGTTACACTTTGTTTAGCTCTTTTTTACTGTGTTAGCTGATGCATCTTGTTTTTTGCACTATCCCCTTTGCTGCTGTACACTGCAAATTTCCCCACTGCGGGACTATTAAAGGAATATCTTATCTTATCTCTTATCTTATGCAAATATTATATAAATGTCTCACTTGATTCCTCTAAACTGATGTGAAAATTACTCAATATGATGTTTCTGACTCAAAACATTATATTTACTGGTTTAGGTAGAGGCAACTAATATTACAGTTTATTAGCTGTATTTGTATCTAACAAAAGGAACATTACAGAGTTATCAAGGTTCATTTATTGTCAGGGTTGCACAACAAAAAGTGAGTTGTAGTCCCTTTTCTTACGGAAGCCCCGAGAGGCCATTAAGGGAAAAAAAGATTCTGGTCATCAATTTTCTAAGTCTGATTTAAATAGTTTTCTCTTCTGTGTTTATGACTTAAAGGACCGGTGTTTAACATTTATGGGGATCTATTGGCAGAAATGGAAGATAATATTAATAAGTTTGTTTTCTTTAGTGTATAATCATCTGAAATAAGTTGTGTTTTCGTAACCTTAGAATGAGCCGTTTATATCTACATATGGAGCGGGTCCTCTTCACGGAGTCCGCCATGTTGCACCGCCATGTTCCTACAGTAGCCCAGAACGGAAAAAACCAAACACTGTTAACTTTTCTTGCTTGGGCCGGAGTCGATAACGTTACGCGCTGCCATCGCCGCCGCTCTCTCTTGCTTCACCACTCACTTCCCACATACACACACACTCTACGCACTGGCGCTGCTCCAAATGACCCTAGAGAGGGCCATTTGCGTTTTTGCGTCAGCCACCGTAGATCTCCAGCACACGGAAGAGGCTTCAGTTGGTTACAATCTGCAACCTCACCCTAGACTGCCAGATCCTACACACTGCTCCTTTAAGAACAAAAAAAAAAGATTTTGCCAGGATAAGCTTTCTAAGTTGCTTAAAATTGTTTTTTTGTTTTTTTCCATCTGTGAAACCTGGTGCCAGGATACTTTTTTTTGTGCGCTTGTTTTTGTAATACTCATTTCGGCCACAAGAGGTTGAAGTGCACCACTACCCCATGTTCTAAATAGGACTTAAAGCATTCATGTTTTCTTCTAGGTGAGTTTTAATTTAGATAACTTGCTAACATACAATATATGTACTGTAATATATATGTAATATAATACACCTCCAAAACGTTTTTCCACATTTTTTCACAGATCAGAAAATATAAATTAAGTTCTTAAGTCATAAACACAGGAGAGAAAACACTTTAGATCAGACTCATAAAATGGATCACCAGAATAAAGTTTTTCACACTTACCTCTCAGGGCTTACATACTTTATGCTACACACAAAAAATGTTTTTATGGTGGAGTGTAGAAGATGAATTGAGGAGTCTCACAGCCTGAGGAAAGGAGCTGCTCTGTAGTCTGGTGGTACGACAGCGGAGACTTCCGTGTGGCTTGCCAGACGGCAGCAGGGTGAACAGGCTGTTGCTGGTATTGTCTCTGCGCAGGCACCTCACCTCACCAATATCACTGATGCTTGGTAAATGGGTACCAATGATGTTCCGGGTGGTTTTAATCACCTGCTGCAGAGCTCTCCTGTCCTGGGCTGTTCACACCACATGCCAGTTTGTAAAGTTTCCAGTCAGGATGCTCTCTATTGCTCCTCGGTAAAATTAATTCACAGGGGAATTTTAAAAAATACAGCCATTTCTGAGCTTTTTTCGCCACTGTGGAGATGTGTGATGACCAGTTTCTATATTTATCAGACTATCAAGTGTGACAGATAACTTTGCAACAATCAGCACTGATCCTGAGAGCGGATTATTCACTGCCATTTCCTGTCTGTAGTGGATTTTGGGTGAGGGAGTACACACACTCCTCACTGCTGCGTCCTTCAGCTGTTAGCTTGTTAACAGTGCTGTACAGATTATTACTGGTTGGTGTGGAGGTGCTCGGCATTTCACTGATGCTTGTGCAGTAGTATGGACTTTCAAAATAAGACTCCCCACCTGGCTGCTCCACACCAGCTCCAATCTCCTCATAAATCACCTCATTTACAGTTTCGTCCAAGTTGGTGTTTCTCTCCAGTCTGTTTTTGGAGCAGAATCTCAAGGTTAAGATCACCAACAGCACCAACGCAGCACCCACGACTACACCAACAAGTACTTTCCAAAAGTCAGAGGGTTGTTGGTTCTCTGTGTCTGTAGCGATTCCCTTCTGGCCTGGTTCATCGTTTCTTGGTGTGACTGGTGCATCTGTTGTCACTACCAGGTATATTTTTTTTTGGTTACACAAATACATTGAAGAATCAGAGGATGTGACATCTATTATTACCAGTGAATTATCAGGCAGGGAACCAAAGCGTGGGTAATTTTTTTGCCCAGTGCCATTTTTGATAGTGACAAGCTTCACCTTGCCACCATTTGTGTAGCGGCTCCATGTGACATCTCCCTTCTTATGAGGACAGGGCAGTATAGCCTCTGTGTTTTGCGGCACGGTCTTGTTAGCAACGTCTGTAAAGTAAAAAGGCAGTATTGAGTAATACATATTCGGTAAAATGTTCTGCTAATTCTCTATATAACCCCGGTAGTTTGTTGGCTTCTGCAGGACCCCAACAGCCTTGACAAGGTTGACAACTGATTTTATCATATAGTTTTTCTTTATCTGTGTTTTCCTTAAAAATAATGAGGTTTTGTCTTCGTGAAATGATCAGTACAGTGGTGCCTTCAAGTGAATTCATATTTACTGTTTTCATGAAAAAAGCCCATTTGAAACAGCCCACAATTAATGTTGTTACTAAGTTAGTCACAATTTCAAGACTTTAGTGATCACGTGTAGTGATACCAAAATGTATTTAGGCCAAAGCCAAAACCCAACATTTATAAATATGATGTTGATAAAAAGAAGTCAAATTAGATTTTCTTACCGGCAGAGCTGTAACAGAAACATCCAGCGAGGACAAAGTAGAGATAAAGCAACATCTCTGCAGCTTGTGGACCTTGTTATGTGACATACGACTCAAATACAGTATTTTTATCTAACAGGAAGTTATGACTAATGAGGTCGTGGTTGTTACTGGCGTTTAGTCAGAATTCATGCCTTTATCTCATTTCTCCTTTGGGTTTTTTCTCTGCAACCCCGCACTTAAGAGAAACCTGCTGCTGAAATACGTGATAATATTCATGTTCTACCTGTACACGGTAATACTGCACAGTGTGTGACATTGTTGGTAGATCTACTATAAATCTAACCATTTGATCTAATATTACACTATAATCAGTGTTGGAAGAAGTATTCAGATCCTTTACTCCAGTAAAAGTCCTAATACCACATTTTGAAAATACAAAAAAAAAGTACTCATTGTGCAATAAAATGTTCCCTGTCAGTGTTGTACTATTATATCTGATGTTTCTGGATTAATATTACTGCTGCTTTAATGTGTATGCTGCATTTTACTGCTGTAGATGTTTAAGATTGTGGTAATTTTAACTCTTTTATATGCTGTAAGGGTAGTTTAATCTACAGCAATGCATCATGGTCTATAAGATCATCACGTTTGTAGTGGCGCTGTCCTGTGAGAACCACGTATCTCTAAAAAGTAAACTTTTCATAGTGTCAGAAAGACAGCCCTGTTTTCAGCTTTGTGACGATGCATTTTCCAGCTGATCCAAGAGGCTTTTTAAATAGTTTATTAAGCTTAAGAAGTAGGAGGATTTTCTCAACACATAAAGGAACACTTTATCCTTCAGTTGATCACAAACATTCAATATCAACACATCTGGAGATACGTGGTTTTCACTGGACAGGAAGGGGATGAAAAACTGTGATCTGTGAGGTAACTAAAGCTCTCAGACAAATGTAGTGTAGCAAGAAGTACAATATTTACCTCCGAGATGTAGTGCAGTAGAAGTATAAAGTAGCAGACAATAGAAATACTCAAGTAAAGTACAAGTACCATGAATTTGTACTTGAGTAAATGTACTTAGTTACATTCCACCACTGACTTTAGTGTCTGTGTATATTGGAGCTGTAAAACAGATGGGTGTGTTAGACAGTAATTTGTTTGGGATTTCAGATACAGTAGATTTATCCAAGAAAAATAAGAGTCTGCATTGTTGCGTTTGTTTTTGAGTCCAATGACAGCATCAACTTTACTCTGACTCACTGCAGTGTGACAGCTCCACAACAATCCTCCCAACTTGAGTTTAATGTGCCATGTGGGTAAATGAGTCAACGCTTATTTATAAGAGTTGCAACACCTCACTGGCTGTGGGTTTCTAAAAGTGAATTTCCTGCGAAAGGAAACATGATGTTCTCACGGTGCTGTTTCCACCAACTTTATTCCAGACAGTAATATTACAACACATCGCTTAACGCTTTTAATTCAGCAACAAAACATAGTTGTTTAAATAAAATATATTATTTACAATCTGCAGCATGTCAGCTGTTTATTAGCTCAGACGCTTCTATGGCTTGTTTGTGTTGGTCGGCTGGCTGATCTTTGACAAATCCCCAAACGACACGTTAGCTGAGCCTCGCTTCGCTGGTTTGGCCTGACAAAGACAAAAAAAACATTTAAACGATTAAAACAGTTTTCTATATAAGAAAATGTTGTCTCTGCTCCTGAATTTGAAGGATAAAACAATGGTGATGTCTGATTAATGCGTGTTTAATGTATCTGGTTATTCAGAATAAACAGAAAGAGAAAAACTGATCGAGAAACTCAAACTGTGTCAATAGAAAGTTAAGGTGCATGAAAATCCTGTCCAGAATGTTTAATACACAGTTGAACTCTGGGAATTGTAGTTCAGTAACACCACGACAGTCAGTGCATAGTACCAAAGCCTAGCCCTGTCCCCTAAAAATTACGTTCCCATACAACGAAACTGCCAGCCGATTAGGCTGTTATCAGGCTATTAAATAGGTCAATAGGGGCCTACTACACCCACTAGTAGGTTTTATCATCTATTTACATGGTAGATCATCAAAAGAAGGTATGAAAGAAGACGACAGCGATCTCTAGCGACCGTAATAATTATGACAGGAGTAGAGGTGGAAGTAAGGCGCTGTAGACTTTCAACCAGGAGACCGCTGTTTGTGTCCGGTGTGAAACTAAAAGTCAATGTTCATTTATTTTAATTTACATCTGTAGCTTAATAACGAAACAAATGTGGTAATTTTAAGTCAAATTATGTTATTTGACTAAACCTAACCAAGTAGTTTTGTTGCGTTTTTTGTTTTGTTTCAACTTACAACTTTAATTTAATTTTGTAGGAGCCAGGGTTGCATATTTGCAGTGTCTGGACACCAGGTGTTGTTTCTTCAGAACATCTGTCTTACCTGAGAGTCATGAGGCTTCCAGCCAATCATGTAGAGGATCTCGAAGGTAGCAGGGATGGACCCGTCCTCGTTACCATACATCTCTGAAACATTTACAAACAAACACAGACAATAATGATGAAGCAAAATACCAGTTTGTTTTCTAACTTTAGATAAAGCTAGGCTAGTAGTTTCCTTCTGCTTCCAGTCTTTGTGCTAAGCTAGGCTAACCAGTACTTCTACTCAAGTACTGCACTGAAGTACAATTTTGAGATACTTTAATTGAGTATTTCCATTCTATGCAACTTTATACTTCTATTTCACTAGATGTCAGAGATAAATATTGTATGTTTTACTTCATTGCATATATTTTGACAGCTTTAGTTACTTTGCGGATTCAGATTATAAATAGAAAACTAACCAACTAATAAATGATGATGCTTTATTATAGGCTAAACTACCCAGCGGTATATAAAGTATTTAAAATTAGCTCCACCTTTACGAGCTGCAACATTAAAGTGATGGACGCATGAATTTTTTGAATCATTTTTTTTATTGTCAATGTGTGAGCAGGTTGTAACCTAACTTAAATAATGAGACCTTCCGCAACTTTCTGGGTTTCCTCCATCAGCCTTTAGACTACTTTTAATGTGAAGAATGAGGGATGTTTTTTCAGGGAAAATCCAACAAATGTGACATTCAGTCTCGTGTGTGTCGCCTCACTGTTTTGACCGATGCTCGCTTGCATCTACGTAGTGCACGATCAACAGGACGCTGACTTGACGGCCACAGATGTCCCTGTTAACAAGCAATTTCTGATTCTTACATTGAGTCCCTTTAAGTAAAGTTTTGAATGCATAATTCTACACTGTGGTGTTACTACTTTTACTTGAATAAAATATTTTCATTCACTGAAAACTGATATCATGTGATCCAGCAAAGAAAGAAAACAAAGTGAAGAAATCCTCCACACTTTCTTCACTTTCTGATCCCACACTGTTCTGAACTCTTGTCTTCGTGTAAAAGAACGCAACTTGTGTCTAAGAAAGAGGAAGTTAAACCAGCAGAGACAGAAATGTGTCAGTGTGGATAATGATGAACAAAATGCATCAGATCAGGTTTAATAAAGGAAACAGTTGGAGAAAATGAGAACCAAGAAAACAGAAGTATCGGAAATAACGCCTGAAGTACAGCAACAGTTGTTACACCAAAATGAGGAATAAACTAAGTTCGTATGAGCATGTATGTTTGTCAGTTTACCGTTTCAAAAACAAGTCAGGCCTCTAAATCCGAGTTTCGCCTAGGGCACCAAAAGAGCTTGGGCCAGCCCTGGTCTCAGTAATTTCTTAAAATAAGCTGCTCACTGTAGTTTTTATCAAACATAGAGGAGGAAATAGTGCATTTGTTGGGGACTATTTTCAGCGGCTGATTAATCCACATGTGGTGCTCTAGTGAGTATTAGTGGCAGCAGGACGGTGTGTGTGGGATTGAATCAAAATAAACAACAGTGTGTTTGTTCATGGTGATGAAGGAACATGTCACCCAGTGACACAGTGAGGCTCATTGATGTGTTTTTAATTGAGCTTTATGGCACAGAGGAAGAAGATATATCTGTAGCCCAGCCGTGAATAAATGCATAAATGTGTAAAATATGTAAAAACTGGAGACTGATCTAATTTTAGAAATATTTCTATTGTGGCTGCTGGAGCCACAGATCTATTTGGGTCACATGTGATATTGGTCTTTGTGTTTTCATCATTTAACAGGGACATGTAGCAGCTGATCGCTCTCTTCTTTAAACACTTACCTTTATAAATCGCTGCTGCTGCTAATATGGTGTCTCTGTGCAACAGTGATCTCCTGTTCCAGGCACAGTTACTCTCACCCATACCTTCAGAATATGGAAATACAAGTTTGTAAATCACCAACACAAGCTCCTCAAAGGCAGGAAGTATTGTAGCCCTACAACTGTCGTATTAGATTACACTAAACTGTACTGGTGGAACCACTATAAAGGATATTGACTGTAATTTTAAGAGCTCTTTAATGCTACTTAGAGATTAATTGCAGCATAAATAACCGAAGTACAGTATAAAACATGAGACTAAAAGGCAGTTTGCAGAGTTTCACACCTTAAGACAGTTTAAGACCGTTTGATGTTGTAGATAAACGAAACAGAGTCACATATTAACACAGAGAGCAGTTTATACCTTGTAGGTCGGTCATGACTTCAATGATTCCTGGATAGTGAACCTGAACTTCATCAATGTCCTGAAACAGAGAGACAGACAGTGAGAATTTTATATAATATAATTATGTTATTTAGATTATTTAATGAGTTTAAACATGTAAAAATCAAAAGGAAAGTATTCCTGTGTTAACAGTGTATTCTTTTAATTATTATTTTAGTTATTTCTTTACATTTTACATGTTGTAGTTCGTGTTATGTTATGTTATGTAGATTTTTAATTACTTATGTTATATGTTTTTATTGTATAAATTGTCATTTTTAAGTTTTTTTCTGTTAATTATTTGGCATGAACATTGTATACGTAGTAGATTTTGTTTTAATTTCTAATCTAATATGAATATTTATCCAATATATATAAAAAAAAAAAAAAATTCAGCTACAATTCAGGTTCAATATCAACCTTAGTTCTACAGTCAGTTAATCACAATGATGTGTAAGTATTATTATATACAGTATGTAATGTATATTGTTCATCTTCCTTCTAATTATTTGTTTAATTAGGTACTTCATTCTTCATTTTGCATGATATTTTGTGTCTGTGTGAGAAGAAGAAGCTTCAAAAGAAGCTTCCAGTGTGTTTAATCAAAGTAACAGAGAGCTGTGATGGAGGCTAACTGGGTCTGACAGTGTTTGTGTTTCTCACCACGGTGAGCATGGTGAAGCCGGACCGGCCCAGCAGGTTGCCCAGGTCTGTGACGGCGGTGTAGGGAGAGACGTGGGGGGAGAATCCTCCCTCCCTCTCGGTCTCAGCGAGCTGGAGGGAGCACCGCAGCTCGTACAGGGTCTCCCCGCCCACCATCGCCCCGATGAACACCCCGTCTGGCTTCAGCACCTGGTGGATCTGAGAAGAGGAGGAGGAGGAGGAGGAAGAGGAAGAGGAAGATGTTACTGTTAAACTAAACAGCTCATTTCGCTAAAAACTCACAGGTGAGTTAACACTGTTACTACTACTACTGATACTCAGGGCTTAGCAAGCTGAACACTGGAGATTATAAAGGATGCAAAATGGATGAAAACACACAGACGCTGCATCTTATTGAGAAAAATCCAAGAAAATAAATTAAGCAAGTCAAAAACATCCTTTCAAGGTTCATTGGGGGGTTAACTTACAGTTTGAGTAACCATCGAAAAGACTCAACATGAAGAGGAGACCACAAGTAAACAACTAAAGAGTGACATAATTCGGATTTAACTTCACAATGGAGGAAACTACGACCTCTAGTGGGAGATCACCAGAAGACAAACAATCACACACAAAATCATTTGTGTTTGTTTTCTCTTGTTATTGTCACCTGTCTGAGAGCTCCAGGCAGGTCGTTAATCCAGTGCAGACTGAATGAAGAGAAACAAAAAGTGGGATTAATACACACCTTAGACATCTAAGTGTGTCAGTGAGGAACAATTACCAAACTACAGTTTCCTGTAGTTTAGGTGAGTGTGGATGCATATGTTTTGTCTTATTTTTGGTGGTCAGAGTGAAGGGACTGCAATCCTTCAAACAGTATGATTATTATTACTACTACTACGACTACGACTACGACTACTAGTACCACCATTAGGGTTTTAGGTTTTATTTGCAAAATTTAAAAATACATAAACATAACAAAGATAACAAATAATATACACCCACTGGGCTTATTTGAATCCTCCACCTAAATAAACACAATATATAATAATATTATTAATAATAATATGCAGAAAATAATATGATTACATAACAGTGATGGCAAACTATTAGAACAATATATACGTTTTTTAACAACAACAACAATAACAACAAATAGGTTGAGCGGGTGCTAATGAGACAAAGTTTTGTCTGATAATTTATTAATATTTTTCCTGATATTTTACTAAAATTTTTAGGATATTTTACTAATGTCTTTTTTATATTTTACTAATATTTTGGGGATATTTTACTAATAACAAAATAGTGATGTCAAACTATTAGAACAAGATATACGGTATATAACAACAAACACAACAACAACACACGGGTTGGGTGGGTGGTAATAAGGTATATCAGGGTGTCCTTAGATTTAGTGTTGTTTCTTTTTAACAGTTCAGACAAAGTAACTGGAGGAGGAAACCTTGAGCTCCAGGAACCTGCAATGTATATTGTTTTTCTTCATTTCTGGGGTTTTATAATTAATCAAAAATAATTAAATGATAAAAAAAAACATTAGTTGTATCCCTACTTGGATTAGAGGAGGAAAAGAAACGCAAAGTACAAACATGTTGGTTGATAAAAAGGTTGAATGTAATGGTTGAATCACTGAATTTTGGTGAACATTTATAATAAAAGGCTAAGTGAAGTCTCGACACCATCTTTTGTCAGGAAATGGTTTAACAGTGTCTTCCTCCAATGTTGCTAAAAATGTGGAGAAAAGCTGAACCACCATGTAGAATTGTTACGTATTAATCACCTCAAGCTGCTCACCACCAGGTCAAAGGTGTTTTCTTTAAATGGCAGAAACTCCTCGTCAGCGAGAACACAAGCAGTCGGGATCTCACTCTTTCTTCTCTGTTTCTGACGATCAGAGACATAAAATAAATTCATATCAGCATCTTGTATCAGTAAATACAACATCCATTACTTCCACCTCTATACAGATACATGCATCAATGATAGTTTTTATGATTTGTTTCAACTCTCACCAGAGTTTTCTCTGAGACGTCTGTCAGGAACAAACGCTCCACAAAATCCTGAAACATCAACAGGCAAAAAAGCCCAGAGTCAGTTGTGGCTTTGTGTAAATAATTTAAGTATTTAACTCAATTAATGAGATTACTTTTATTCCACTGAGAACAGTTTAACTAACATGTATCCGCGTGTACAGACTGTACCTTGCTTAAATGCTCTGCAATGTGACTTTTCCCACCGCCGATGTCCAGAGCCAGAGGAAACGTCCTGAGAAGACAGGAAGAGGGAACAACGTTAGAGAAGAAAGCAAACCAGTGTAGGAACTGTGTGTGTGTGTGTGTGTGTGTGCGCGTGTGTGTGTGCGTGTGTGTGTTTGTGTGTTCAATAAGAAACCAGCTGTATCATCATAAACCCACCTCGCTATGTCGTAGACCCGATCTGCCACTCGACTGCCAACCTGCAGAACAAAGATCAAAAGTGTGACTGATTTTTATGGTTAAAGTAGAAACTTCTTTCCTCTGATGGCCAAAGCAGCTGCTGGATTACATGAGTCACCTTCAGCTCTGCACAAACTCTCAGATCATTTTTACGTTTCAAATTAAAACAAACAAACCTCCAAACGTTGGTCTTATATCTGCCAAAAGGAGCAAACTAATCAATTTGTCAGCGAGATGAAAATCAGTTTGGATTGAAGTTAATTTCTTCATCATTTTTAATGACGCATACATCATTATGTACCGTTTTTATCTTATTTTATCTATTTTTTAAAATCTTATTTTATCTATTTGTTAGATTTATTCTGGAGCTATAGGTATCTAAGAATTTTACTATAGGTTGGTATATGTGGCAATAAAACTTGATTTGATTTTTGAAGATCCTGAACACTGTCCAAAGCTTACAAAACCTAAAAAAACAACAACAGAATATTTCATTATCAAACGGTCAGACGTCAAAATCTTTTTTTCTTGATCTTTTCTATTAGGCTTTTCTGTCATACTTGTTTCTCAAGATTTCCAACAGAGTGCAAAAGCACATCTTTCAAACATTGACAACGACCAAAAAAATGTTTTTATTTTAAATCCATGCACATATTATCTTATTTTTCCAGATCATTGAATACAAAATATAGAAAAACGAAATTCTGTTAAAGAAAATATGTGAAAAATGCGAAATTTTACACAAAAATGACTTAAAAATGTATAAAAAATGTCATTTTTTAAAAATGACTTAAAATGAATAAAAAAACCCACATTTCAATAATTAAAAGGCATAGCAGCAAATTTTGAAGTTTTGCACAACAAAATGACTTAAACGATCAAATTTGTTGCCAATAAATTTTGTCAATCAACTAATTAATCAACTAACTGTTTCAGCTGTACTTGTATACACTTTTGGGTAGTTTAATTTATAATAATAAATCATATTTATTAAACCTTTTCATATGTTTGGCATGCAACAACTTTAATTTGTAAAGTAACTACAAAAAGTAGCCTAGAAGACCAATCCCCTCTGAGCAGTAGTGTAGTATGAGCATAAGGTGGCATGAAAGTAGCCTACAAAGACCTCATATAAGTACAGTAAACAGGTTAACAGATATCTGTGATAGGCTCCCACCTCGTCCTTCAGGTAGTCGTACTGGTGTCCGTCCTGCAGTGTTGCTGCCCAGTTCTTCTGGCTCTTCTTCATCTCCCTGTTGAACACATTCACGGTGGTTCCTCTGCCGGACACAGACACTCCTCTGCGGGGTTCAGAGCTCGGCCAGGTCCGCAGTCTGCAGCTGGAGGACAGGATCCAGCTCCGGCTCCGGCTCCAGCTGCCTGAGGAGGCCGCAGGACAGGAGCCGGCTGCCCGCAGGACTCTGCGACACACCCCGCTGCTCATGGTGCTGCTGTAAAGTCCAGTGAATGAGTTATTATACTCTGAACATCATGTTGTACAACAGCTGAGCTTCTTCCTGTCCTCCACACTGAGTGACCTCCGGGAAGAGGAGGAGGGAAAACATGGAACTGGATTCTACTAGATTCTACTGGGCTCATTGGAAACAATGGAACTGGATCACTGACTGGAAACAATGGAACTGGATCACAGACTGGAAACAATGGAACTGGATCACAGACTGGAAACAATGGAACTGGATCACAGACTGGAAACAATAAGATAAGATAAGATAAGATATTCCTTTATTAGTCCCGCAGTGGGGACATTTTCAGTGTACAGCAGCAAAGGGGATAGTGCAAAAACAAGATGCATCAGCTAACACAGTAAAAAAAAAAAGCTAAACAAAGTGTAACAAAATATGAAGCATTTAAATAGAAGGAAGTATAAAAATAGGAGCAGTATATACAGTATTGGCAATAAACAGACTATTAACAAAATTGCACAAGTGGAAAATGATATTGCACATTGAGAATAAATGAATGAATGAATAAATGAATGAATGAATGAATGAATGAATGAATTAATTAATGAAATTCCACCTGAAAATATCAGGTTATTGTTTATTGTTTTTTGGTGTGTAAGTGGTCTACTGGGAGCAGTGCTGGTTGTGGTCTACTGGGAGCAGTGCTGGTTGTGGAGTCTGACAGCTGCAGGAAGGAGGGACACACTCCTTCACACACTTTGGGTGGAGCAGCCTGTCGCTGAAAGAGCTCTCCAGTGCTGAAATGGTGTCCTGCATGGGATGGAAGTCATTCTCCATCATGGATGACATCATCATGATGGAACTGGATCACAGACTGGAAACAGACTTAAAATCAATTACATGTAAACAACTGTTACTTACTAATAATAATGCATATACTTCTGCTACCACTGGTAGTTTTCATCTTTGATCGATCTCATAATAATTTTTTCCTATTGTGTGATTCATTTTGAAGTCCATAAAATGTAAAAAAATAGTGAAAAATGTTCACTCTGATTTCCCAGAGCCCACGGTGACATCGTCACATGTCTTTAGCAATCAGTATTAATAATTTTTTTAAATTAAATTAGGCTACTAAACATTACTTTCTTTTATACTTTAATTAATACATTAATACTTTTAGCTTTAGCTTATTTATAAGTGCTCTTAATTATAAGCTAATTACTTTATAGTTTTCACCAATTGCTTTGCACTGAATTTCTGAGTGGTGGATGTAAGAAACACAATTTCGTTTTAATGTGGAGCATAAAAATGACAAATAAAGGAATCTTGAATCTTGAATTGTCGTAAGCCTAGTGTTTTTTTTTTGCCTCTTCCTGCACTGTATATTATTCTTTTTTTTGTTATGTTTTGTAGTCTTAAATTGTGCAAAATAAATTAAAAAAAAATAAAAAAATAAAAAGTTGGCAGAAGAAAAGTCTTATTTTGAAAATAATTTTAGCTAGAAAATGTTTTTTCAGTATCTGACTTGTTGTTGCGCGTTTTCCGTCTTTTGTCCCACTTCGCTCGCCTTACCAAGAAAGGGGCGGGAACGTAAAAAGGTCACGGAAGAGTTGCATGCTGGGTAAACACGTGTAGCAGGAGACCAGAGAGACCAGAGAGGTAAAGGTGTGTTTTTATGATTCTTGTTGTTTTAAAACGTTATTTTAAAGTCAATTATCACATATTCTTAGAGATACATGCTCAGTATTGTGTGTAGTGTCAGCTGCTGCCTGGTTTTACCTCCGTTTAGTGTCTTTCTTCTCCTGTTCGGACATTTTGTTTGTTTACATGATGAGTTCACTGAGACTGAAGCTCTGTTTAACAGTTTGTTTAGGTCATTAAATGTTCACTATGTGGTTCATTACAAGTTATTTAACGTTACAGGTCCAGAGAGAATAAGTGGTTCTGTTTCTAAGCTTTATAAGATGTATTTAAACTGAGTATTTAGACTTTGATTGGAAACAGTTAAGCAGTCTTACTTACAGTCAGTGGTGGTAACTAACATGACTAATACCACACTGAGAAAATTCTCCACTACAAGAAGTAACAGTCCTGCATTCAAAACCTTTAACATTTAAGTAAATGTGTCAGCAGAATGATCTTAAAGTATGGAAAGTAAAAGTACTCATTGTGCAGTAAAATGTTCCCTGTCAATGTGAACATGTTTTTCTTCTTTTATATATTTACATATAATAAAAGATGCTTAAGTTCTCAAATGTTAAATACTGTATGCTGTTTTCTGCTGAGCAGTTAATGCACTGTGGGTTTATCAAAAAACAGCTGCCTTCTGCTGGAAACACTGAGACTGAACCAAACAAACAAGTCAAGTCCACTAGAGGCTGAGAAAAGTCTAGGATCAGGTCGTCCAGATTCATTATTCAGTATGTGCATATAAAGCTAAATCCACACAATTTGTTGGAATATAGATGCACATGATAAGAGAAAGAGGCTCAGTGCTTGTTGTGCATGTGACCCAACAATTTGTCCTGTTTTTTATTTTTTCAGGTGACACTTGAAGTTTGCCACCATGTCATCCAAAAAGAAGCAGGATGGCGATGAGCGCTTCCAGCGGGTGCAGAAGGATCCCAGATTCTGGGAAATGCCAGAGAGGGAACGCAAAATCAAGATCGACAAGCGTTTCCAGTCCATGTTTCACGACAAGCGCTTCAAGGTGAAGTACACGGTGGACAAACGAGGCCGTCCCATCAATCAAACCTCCACAGAGGACCTGAAGCGCTTCTACAAAGTCTCCGACTCAGAGGACGAAGACGATGAGGATGTGAAGAGCAAGAAGGCGGCAGAGGGCAAGAAAAAGAAAAAAGTGAAGGAGAAGCTGGTGAAGGCTGATGGAGAGGTGAAGAGCGGAAAAGCAGTGCAGAGCGGAGACGTTAGAGTAGAGCGGCCTGAACGAGGCGTCAGAGTTGTTGAAGAGGGTGAGTAGATGTTTCTGATTGAGATGCAGGCTGAGGAAACGAGCACAGATTCAACATTTCACCCAGTCCTATATGTCAGGTTGCAGGGCTTGACAGTAATAGATACTTGTTGTAGTTGTAATATGGAGTTTGTTTTGATTAGTGAAATGTCTCAATGTTATCAGGAGAGGAAATTACTTCATTTTGCAAATTTGGTAAAAGGGACCCCCCTCGATTCTGTTACCCATTTTATTTCTGTATGTTTATTTTCGCATCAACGTAGGCAGCTGCAATGATCTTTTTGTTCTTTTTGTATCTGTAAAGTTCACTAATAATACAATTCAGTGTAAATAAATGTCACTGCCGACGCCTCTGACTGTTACATTTCTTATTATGTTCCTCAGATGATGAAGATGATGAGGCGCAGCAAACTGCCAAAAAGCATGATGTTGACCTGGGAGACAGTGTCACAGACGGCAGTGAGGAGGATGGAGATGATGAAGAAGACGACGACGATGATGATGATGCAGAAGAGGAGAGTGATGTGGCGAGTGGATCAGATGATGAGGAGGAGTCCGGTCTGGATTCGGAGGAGGACAGTGACAGCGAGCCGGATCATGCCAGAGGGAAGGGAAACATAGAGACCAGCTCGGATGAAGACGATGACGACGATGTGGACGCCATCCTGAGGAAAGAGGAAGAGGAGATTGAACACAACTGGGGAGAGCTGGCTAAAGACGCTCCACAAAGCGACGAGGTGAGGTGGCGTCTAGTTGAGGGAGGAAGTTGTGCTCACCTGACCAGGAAACATGAACACTCTTAACACTGCGTTTGTGTTTTCTGAATGTTTGTGTGTCAGATTTCTGCCCGACTGGCCGTCTGCAACATGGACTGGGACCGAATGAAAGCTAAAGACCTGCTGGCTCTGGTCAACTCCTTCTTACCTGAAGGAGGAGCCGTGCTGTCTGTCAAGGTAAAGCCAGTTAATAAGTAGACGTGGGCACGAGGGATGTCACGACACCAGAAATTTAGTAGTACCAGTGAAATTATACGATTCTCAATACCAATTCGATACCACGGAAAAAACAAAAGTAAAACAATAAATCCCATGTACTCCTTAATAACCGTTTGCATACTGGTCTTTGTTAGGAAGTTAAACAGCTCATAATTCTCTCTCTATTATCTATTTGATATTGATGTGAAAACATCTCCTTCAAACAACTACATTTATTAAAGTTTCTCTGCAAAAACTACATTTTATAAGATTAAATTTGAACACATCATGATAACGTTATAATTTACCTTCGCCCAATACTCATTTTTACTGAATAGAGCCTGAACACATCATAATGTAAATCTCTCGTCCTGCCGATTTCAACACAGATTTATTGTTCACAATGTAGCTACTTTGGTTTCTTTCTTTTATTTTCTTTATTTTCAAAATAATAGTGGCATATTATTTGTGTATGATACAATAATAATAAATATCAAATCAAATGTAGCAGTATCAGGGAAAAAATAGGTTGCATCCCCTGGACACTTCGATAGTGAGTTTACTGCGTCCCAAACACATTTTCTATCGTCCCCGGGATGCTGTTAGTCTCCAGCCTTGACGGTACCTGTGGAACTGTAGAAAAACAAGTACCGTCACGTTTTCAGAATTTTGGCACCAACTTGGTATATTAAGTATCGACTTGCTAGTAATGAATAGTGTTAACGTTAGCTGATTCGGGACATGAAAGTAAATGAATTGATTCGTGGCACTCTTAAACACTAAATAACGTAGTTTTTAATCTTTAGGCTGGGGGGAAGGTATCAAGTCAAAAGGCTCAAGTCCAAGTGAAGTCAGTCATCAAATCTGTGACTCGAATCAAAGTCATGTGACTCATACCTGGGGGTAAAAAAAAGTCCCGCTACAACCTAAGAATCTCAAGTTGCACTAATGTGTTAAAGAAATTAGTGGCGTTAAAACTAATTTGCATTAACGCGTTAGTATTGCGTTAACCTTAACAGCCCTAATAATTATAGATATATTATAGACATATATGGAGAATATGGATCCAGGAGGATGTTGAGCAGCTTCCAGATGTTGCCAAACAGATAGAACCTGAGCCACACATCCTCCTCTCCACCATGGAAACCTGTTTCCGTTGTTATGACAACTGCACATGTATAAGATAGTAAGATGGAGGTTCCTAAATGCGACCTGAGAGAACCTCCATCAGACAAATGTATCCACTCTGCAGCTCGTTTTCAGTGGTAGCATTCTTTCAGAGTTGTCTGCGTTAGTATGGACTCATGAAGTGGGTCACTTTTCAAACTGTTGAATGTTGTCTGTAAGAGAGATAAACAGCAGTGCATGCTGGGTATTGTCTTAGATCTACCCATCAGAGTTTGGGAAGGAGAGGCTGAAGGGGGAGGCGACTCAGGGACCTCTGGAGCTGAAAGCTCTGCCCGACGACTCAGAGGACGACAACGAGGAGGAGAGGTAAATGCACCATTACCTTGATTAAAATTACAGATTTCTTTAGGTTAGAAAATTGTCGGAAACATTTTGGATAATGTAAGTATACAATTCAACAAAACATATAACATCGGTGGAGTCGCTTTTAGACATTTTAATGCAGAAATGTTACATATTATACCTTTTAAACCTTTTCATTCTCGTCTTATTTAAATGTTCTTTGTAATGTGTTTTATGATGAAGGTTACAAGCTGAAATGTGTTGGTCTGACATTTAAATTGTTTTACTACAAGTGTTGTTTTTCCTCTTCTCCTTGAAGTTGTACCAGCAATCTCAACTCTGCTTCTACTGTTTAAAGTTTTCTTCCTCTGGATCTGCTGATGCTGTGTGTGTTGGTGTGTGTGTGTGTGTCCTCTCAGAGGTTACAGGGAGAAGATGCGTGACTACCAGTTCAAGCGGCTGAAGTATTTCTACGCCGTAGTGGAGTGTGACTCGGCCGACACCGCTGCCAAAATCTACCAGGAGTGTGACGGCTTCGAGTATGAGAGCAGCTGCTCCGTCCTGGACCTCAGGTGAGAGAAGAGAGAATACAAATTGATTACTGAAAGTCATCTAGAAAAGCAATGATTTAAACCCTCCCTTGATTCTTTTTTTGATCAGGTTTATTCCTGATGAAGTCAAGTTTGACGAGGAGCCCAAAGACGTGGCGACGGATGTGAACCTCTCAGCCTACACGCCCAAACTGTTCACCTCATCTGCCCATGCAACATCAAAGGTAGGAAGACTGATAGCTACTATCAAAGCAAATACTGCCAGTAAAAGTCAAACGAATATATCAACAGAGGGATTTATTATTCATTTTAGGACTGCAACTGGTTTGGTCTATAAAATGTAAGAAAATGGTGAAAAGGGTTTTTCAGTGTTTCCACAAGCCCAAGATGACGTCCTCAAATGTCTTGTTTTGTCCACAACTCAAAGATATTCAGTTTACTGTCATAGAGGAGTAAAGAAACCAGAAAATATTCACATTTAAGAAGCTGGAATCAGAGAATATAGACTTTTTTTTTCTTACAAAAAGGACTCAAACCGATTAATCGATTATCAAAATAGTTGGCGATTATTTTATAGTTGACAACTAATTGATTAATCGTTGCAGCTCTAATTCATTTAATTGCAATATTAAATGCTAACTAACTCTAACTTTTTCATCAGATGGCCTGGTTATTATTATATTTATATGATTTTTTTTTGCCAATTAGGGATATTGTTTAGAAATGATTGTATTATTATTATAAATTCTTAAATACTGGCTGAGGCCTTTATTAAACTTAACTGCAGAAAGAACCGGGTCTTTACTAAGTAACTAAGTCCATTTACTCAAGTACTGTACTTAAGTACAAATTTGATGTACTTGTATTTCAGTTTTCTGATACTTTATACTTTTACTTCCACTAACTTTCTGAGGGAAATATTGTACTTTATACTCCACTACGTTTATTTATAACCTCAGTTACTTTGCAGATAAAACAAAATATAATCAACAATTATATGATGCAGTATTATAGGTTAAGATAAATGATCCCTTGGTGAAATTAACAAACTAGTCAGCAGTATATATAGTAATTCAAAATGAGCTCTTCCTTTACCAGCGGCAACATTAAAGTGATGGACACATTAAAACATCAATGATTATAATCCAGTGTATATAATATATGACACATATCTTCCTTGTTGTCGTTAATAAAGACAAACAACAAGACTTTGGGACTGATGTGTGTGAATCTGTTTAACCAATCAGGTGCAGCTGACGTGGGATGAGACGGACAACGAGCGTGTGACCGCCCTGAGCAGGAATTTCAACAAGAGCGAGCTGCTGGCCATGGACTTCAACGCCTACCTGGCCTCCTCCAGTGAAGATGAGGAGGAGGGTGAAGGAGGAGGGTTTGAGTTTGGAGAGCAGGAGAGTGGAGACGATGACAAAGCAGCAGAGGGTGAGACAGTAACTAGAGACAAATTAATGTGGAGAAAATGTTCTTTGATGAGACGAAGCAGCACTGAGGAGTCGTTATCTCTTTCTAGTTGTAGCTAAACGGACAGAAGAGCCCGTCGTGGAGAAGAAACCGCAGAAGGAGAAAGAGAAGAAGATGAAAAAGAAAAGCGAGGAGCAGATCTCCAAGTACAGAGAGCTGCTGAAAGGCATCCAGGACAAAGAGAAGAAGCTGCATGAGGACAAAGGCATGGAGATGGAGATCACCTGGGTGCCAGGTACGAGGAAACCTTCTCATCTCCAGCGAGTGAACCAGCTCAGAAACCCCCTTATTGTCAATCTACCTAGGAAAGCCATCCATCTTCTGAATGCTCTAGGTCTCTAGTGTGTGGCGATAAAGGCTGAGGCTGTGATTATCCTAGAGATCACCACAGGGCAAGTTTCAAAACATGGTTTCACTACAATGAAATGGCTACTATGGGAACTAACATCATCACATGAATACAATTGGACTCATTGGATCCACAAGAGTCTCAGCTTTACAGTGATACACAATTTAAACAAGACTGTTGAGGGACCCCAGTATAAAGAAATATTCAAATACACCATTTAAGAATAGCAGAAAAATAACACATTTATACTGCATGCAAAAAACTGCATGTGATTATCATAAAGTGGGCATATAAAGGGGAGACTCGTGGGTACCCATAGAACTCATTTTCACTCACATATCTTGAAGTCAGAGGCAAAGGGACCGCTTTGAAAATCACCATGCCAGTTTTTCCTCGCCAAAATTTAGCCTAACTTCATAGCTTTATTTAGCGTTCTTCCCGACAAGCTGAGCGTACTTCAGCCTCTGAAAAGGTCAGTCAAGTCGGCCAAGGGCGCTGGCGCCCTCGAGGAGTGGAAGAGGTTAAAATCTGTCTAATTTTAATACCAATAATTTATCATTTTACTGCATGTAACTGCTATTCTATTGGTGTATGGATTGCATTAAACACCAAACGGTTCTAAAAGTCCCCAGTTGACAGCAGTTATGAGCTGTAATTAGTTTATTAAATGTGCGTTTTATCTGTCTGCAGGGCTGAAGGAGACGACGGAGCAGCTGGTGAAGAAGAAGATGGAGGGGAAGGACAAGCTGACGCCCTGGGAGGAGTTCTTAGAGAAAAAGAAAGACAAGAAGAAGCAGAAGAAATCTCAAAGAAAAGAGGTGAGTTGAACTGTCAACTTTCAACACTAGCAGCACCACAGAGTTAATAACAGGGGCCAGGTGTTTAAAACTCTGTGTACGCACAGAGACAGAAATATGCATACGCAAGTCTTTTTGTCAGATTTATAAAGCTTTACGCCTGATTCTGTTTTACAAATCTCAATCATTGTGGAGCTGGACGCACATGCACCAATGAAGTCCAATGTTTGATTAACATCTGGGCTGAAGAGAACACACAGAATACGCTAATGATCCAATCATAGCGCTCATGCTGAAACAGACTGAAGTGCTTCACAATTCAGGATCAAATTAAACGATCATTAACAAGAAGACGATGGCTCCAATGTAAATAAAAATGATGAAATTCATCACTTATAAATTTAAAATTAAGTTTGATTGACATTTACACAATCAATGAAATTAACAAACAACCTAAAAACAATGTTTTACTCCAAGGTTGCGTCTCTCACCTTTATATTCAATCTCGTCATTATCATATCACTTACAGTTATCTCAGCTAAAACTGTGTGTATGCTGGTCTGAAGTCTGCATGAGGCAACACATTAATCTTTTATAAATACCAGTATGTGTGGGAAAAGGGGAATGCATGGTTTTTGTGTGTACACATCATTTATACATCTGGTCCCTGGTGTATTTGGACTCTGAGCTGTGTTGATTACAGGTGGAAAAGGTGCAGATGTTGTGAGATGTTCCCACTTTATTCAAGAACTCTGTTCAATCCTCACGGTATCTTAAAAAAACAAGTTGGTTTTCATTTTGTTTTTTTGTATTTTCCAAACTGTGAATATGATCTTTAGCACTAACTGAAAAATAACTTGGTAAACCCTGATCAGAAAACAACAAATCAGTAATAATCGACTTAAGAAACTTCACTCAACCTCACTCAACTTTTATGGGGTCTATTTTTTTTATTAATTTTCCATTAACTGTTCCTTCTGTAGTTTTATTAATCAGTTTAATATTTTCTCTTGTATCAGGGAGAGGATGATGAAGAACTCAGCGACGACGAGCTTCCTCCAGACATCGACCTCAGTGACCCCTTCTTCGCAGAGGAGCTCGCCGCTACAGGTAATCAATACCGTCAGTTAATCAGTCAGTCACAGTAGGGGGTTGTAGGACATGCTCATGTTATTTTTCATCACCTCTCTTAGTATAAAAGTAGAGTTTGTGTTAGAGTAGTGTTTTTTGTTGCAATCAATGTTACGAGAACAATTTACAGGAAGATAGAAATAGACAAACAGCTAAAAACAAGGACAACAAATAAACATTTAAATATAATATCCATACAAGTAGGTGAAAACATTTTACAAGTTTATAAATATAGTAGTTTAATAAAGCAACAATGAATAACAACATACAAAGTCTTTACATAGTTTCTGTAAATAGTTAACAAGAATTCAATAGTGCAGAGTGTTGGAATTAGATTACTTTATATACATGAAATAGGTGGATATTATGTACAGTATACTATATGCACGTCTTTATACAGTATATTTATTGATATATTTACATGCAGCTTATAGTTCAGTTATTGTCCTCTGTGGATCTGTTTTCTTAGGTTTTTATATCATTCTGTATCTCCCCATGTGTTCCTTATGTATTCAAATCCAAACATTCAAATTTATGTACGTATGTTTTAGAGTCAAAATGTTATTTGTCTCAAGCCTTCCTAAAAACCTTTCCCCACGTGACCTGACGTATATACATATATATAGAAAATCTGAACTAACTCTTTCCATCCATCCATCCATCTGCAACCGCTTATCCCGTTAGGGGTCGCGGGGGGGCTGGAGCCGATCCCAGCCGACATTGGGCGAAGGCAGGGTACACCCTGGACAGGTCGCCAGTCCATCGCAGGGCTGACACATATAGACAGACAACCATTCACGCTCACATTCACACCCACGGGCAATTTAGAGTCCACAATTAACCTAACCTGCATGTCTTTGGACTGTGGGAGGAAACCGGAGTACCCGGAGAAAACCCACGCTAACACGGGGAGAACATGCAAACTCCACACAGAAGGGTCCCAAGCCGGATTCGAACCTGCAACCCTCTAGCTGTGAGGCGCCAGTGCTAACCACTGCACCACCGTGCAGCCCACTAACTCTTTCCGTTATTTTCAAATTTAGCACAGCTAACGTTGACTCAGCTAGTGCTAGCGTTCCCATTATTCATAACCTTATTGATTACCTTACTTTGCTAACGGATAAGTGGGCGTTTCCATTTAAAAAAAGTGAAAGTTGGTACGGGAAACAGACCTTTTGAGGTTTAGATTATTTTGTTTCTCAGCATGTACATCATTAGGAACGTTCAGTATCAGTGTTGTCTGATGTGTCCGCAGACATGAAGAAGAAACAGAAGGGGAAGAAGAAGAATAAAAAGCAGGAGGAAGAGGAGCGGACACCTGAGGAGGAAGAGGAGCTGGAGAAACAAAAGGTCAGAGTTCAATCCCAAAATCACCAAACCTGTGGATCAGAACGCCAGCCAGCCACATGATAACCAACCTGTTCTAAACCTGCGTTTGTGTTTCTGTGTGCAGGCGGAGATGGCTCTGCTGATGGAGGACGACGCCGCCGGCACCAAACACAAACACTTCAACTACGACAAGATCGTGGAGGAGCAGAACTTGAGCAAGAAGAAGAGGAAGAAGCTGCTGAAGAAGGGCGAGGAGCCGCTGGAGGGCGACGACTTCCAGGTCAGTTTAATGAAACTACGTGCTGTTTGGGTTTGGACCAGTACTCCAAAAAAATACTGTAGGGGCCAGTTCACCAAAATTTTAAATTTAAATGATCCACATCTGTGTCAACCTATAACAATCCCTCTCCCGTCTGTCTGTGCGTCCAGGTGGACGTTAAAGACCCTCGTTTCCAGGCCATGTTCACCTCCCACCTGTTCAACCTGGACCCGTCCAACCCCAACTACAAGAAGACTAAAGCCACGCAGAGCATCCAGGCCGAGAAGCAGCGCAGACGAGGGGAGGAGCAGCGGCGGATGGAGGACAAACTCAGCGCTCAGAAGGTCACGCCCACACAGGGGGAGGCCGCCGGGGAGAAACGGGAAAATGACTCTGACGCTCCGACAGGCGAGGGCACCTCGAAGAAATCCATGGACCCCAGTTTGTCTCTGCTCATCAAGTCGATCAAAAGCAAAACGGAGCAGTTTCAGGCTCGGAAGAAACAGAAGTTGGTGTAGGTTTGACTCAACTTTTCTACAAATGTTTTTACAAGAAAGCGGACTGAGTGATTCCTCCTAAAACTTCCTCCTGGATTGCCGTGTTTGTACAGAAAAAAATACCACACGAGGAATCGAGCACATTTTTAGTAAAAACCGAATCCTGCTGCATCAGATCATGTTGAAATGTTTTATTTTTATACATAGAAAATCAGTATTGTGAAGTTATTCTTCACAGGATCTCAGTTTTACAAAGCTCTACAGTTATTTAAAAGTCATTGTAGATGACAACAGTGATCGATTGGGCCTCATTCAGAGTTGCGTTTGAGTCTGGACGGACAGAAACGGAGACCTGTGAAAACGATGACGCAGACACCCACTTTCACTTCTTGATTGGTCTTAACCAGTAATGACGTGTCCTTCCCTGATTCGTCACGCCCCATCACGTCAACCTTTTCCGATCTTCTCTCTAACGCATCGCATCACTTTCAGGAGTCACATGCTTCCAATTAAACTTTCATTCACATCAAATCAATAATTTAAGCTTATAAAATGAATATTTTTTAACCAAAATGTTCTTGCATGAGGCCCGATATCTGCAGATTAATTTACAAACACAATTACTGGTTTGGATTGGTCCTTAGATTTGACAAAACATAATGTATTCTTAACATCCTCAAACACTAACAGTAAATCAAACTCATCTTAAAACATTCATTCCTGATTTATGCAGCTGAAAATATGCGCACTTACGGTTCATATGACGGTTCATATGACGGCACGACTGCGCAAAAGGTGTTGTTTTTTTTTTACCTTGATTATAGTTTGCAGAAAATAGACGAGAAGTTTTTACAGCTCACTTCCTGCAATATTTACCTGCTTCAATTGAAGAATTAAAGCAGAATAAATCAGTAGTTTGATAAGCAACATGAAATCAAAGGCACTTAATCAGCTGCTGTTTGAAATTAATCTTCTATACAAATGTTAACAGCTAAAATAGAGCAGCGTTAGTTTAGTAGGAGATTCATTTAAAGGTTGATTCAAATCTCTCTGTAGCCCCTTTCAGACGTGGAATCTGTCACACTGGTGAGTTTATTTATCTGGTAAGTCACGGCTTTTTGAGTTTCATGTTGACGCTGTTCCAATAACAGACCCGTTATGTACTTAATATTAATGTGGTAATGCTCACACAACATTTTGCTTCTGGCACGCGAGACGAGAGATGTTTACTGCGACATGCTGTTGAAGGATGGGTTCATAACATTGTCTTATGCCTCAGGTGGGATTAGTTACACTGGCAGTAATCGTTCACACAAGATCAGTTTATACAGCATGGCAACCAAAAACAAAAGACCAGTAAATTATATTTCAAATGATTTTGCAGGCTACCAGAGCTACTTTAACCTCGGGTTCACATAGGGGGTGAAAGCGCAACGATTTTCGGAGAAGCGCTGCCTGCGTCGTTTTGGCGCCCATTTAAATCAATTGGGCTGTTCACATAGGACGCGACGTGCCACGGAGCTCAATGGCCAGCTCGCTATCTATAGTTTCGGCGTCTGGTCTATTTTCTCTGCGTGCAGCAAGCGAATCTGGCAAGAACGACCCACTGATACTCTACTATAAATGATCTGATTCTGATGCACAGTCTGTTTAGTACAAGATTCACTCTTTTTGCAACTATCCCTCCTAAGTTTGTAAACACAACATTCAAAGTAGGACCCTCCTCCCCGGCTCATTGAGAGTTACGGTGCTCGCCAGCGGGTAAAAGCTAACTCCAGATTCACTCTCGTTTTAGAACAAGCTTTCCCCACTTGACTTTCTTTTTTTCCGGCACTGTGTCCACCGTTTTCGTAGCTTCCTCTTGGATGTGTGCTTACGATCTGGCACCTGGTCGCTACGTTTTTATAGAGGTTGATGCACAGAAATGTCCCGAACACAGCAAAATGAAAAGAGAAAATACAGTCAAAGGGCAGGGTCTCTGCAGATACAGACACCACCACGCGCTGTTTTTTTTAGGAATGTGCTACTCATTCTGCCATTTAAGTGATCTGGTCGCCTGCAAAAGCTTTCAAGGTGTCAATTACTGTTGTAATTAGTTGCCATGCTGTATAAACATCCTGATCTTGTTTGTACGATTACTGAGATGCAACAAATCACACCTGAGTCTTATAGAAAACGCTATGAGGTCTTAAGAAGGCAGATAACCGGTCATGTCTGAAAGAGGCTCTTAACAGTGACAGTCTTGATTTGGCTCCTACGGTCCGGGGTATTCAAACACAGCAGCCGCTCCCATCCCAGTCCCGATGCACATGGACACGACGCCATACGCCCTGCAGACAGGAAAACACAAGAGAGGAACACCCTAAGAGAACTCGTCTGAACGCACGTTAAACAAGTCTGGTGCGTCGGTAAGAAATGGTGACTATTTGTGTATCTGTTGAGACGAACCTCCTGCCTCTACGTCTGAGCTCGTTGAGCAGCGTCACCACCTGTCGAGCTCCGGTGCAGCCCAGAGGGTGACCCAGAGCGATGGCGCCGCCGTTAGGATTCACCTTCTCCAGCGGGATCCCCAGCTTCTCCACACAGTACACAGCCTGAGCAGCAGTAAACGGTCAGTTCAAACAAATCACACACAAAAACATAGGCTACTCGCACTTAACACAAAGTAGTGTTTTTTTGCACTGCAGAAACTTTTGTCTCCACTCCAACGTCTCTTTCCAGTAACAGAGTCTCTGTTATTCCACAGACCTCACTGGCCCGTTTCAGACCTGGTATTCCGATCACTGGTCCGCTCACTCAGGGCGCATGTTAATGTAATGTAGAAAATACTCAAACAAAAACTGTCCACTGTGGGGTCCCTGTACTCAGAGTAATGTGGATACCGTTTCTAGAGAAATGTACAGATGTACAAAGAATTACATTGAAAAAACAGTAATTTTCCAATGTTGTGAGAATCACAAATGAAATTCCATTCAGTCTGTTTTTGTTGTTGTGATTTGGCAAGAAGAAATCCATTAACATTTAGGTCTGAACTCACCTGACTGGCGAAGGCCTCGTTGATTTCAAACACGTCGATATCCGCCACAGTTAGTCCTGAAGGAGGGAGACCGGTAGAGTTAGAAGAAGCCTTTTAGCCAAAAGGATCAATAAAGTTATTATAATTCATCCCCTCGGGACCGTGAATGCAAATTAAAGTGCTTATATCGTCGATTTTTAACAACTCGTATGCATAAACAGGCTCACTTACTTACCTGTATACTTTGAGGATTAATAAGTATGTTCATTAGTGATCTGACCAACAACAGCAGAACATCTACTTTAAGAATTTAACACAATGTAAATATCACATGGTGACAGTTGAGGATGCAGTTGTGGAAGAGGTACTCAGATCTTTTACGTAAGTAAAAGTAGTAATACCACAGTGTAGAAATATTCTGTTACAAATAAAAGTCCTGCATTCAAAATGTTAACTTAATAAGTAAAGGTAAAAAAGTATTAACATGAAAATATACTTAAAGTACCAAAAGTAAAAGTACTCATTATGCAGAATGTCCCATTTCAGAATAATAAATGTTACATTACTGGATTATAATTATCGATTGAAAGCCTTAATATTAATCTCCATCTTTAAAGTAACTAGTAATTTAAGTTATCAAATAAATGTAGTGACGTAAAATGTACAATATTTCCTTCTGAGATGGAAATACTCAAGTAAAGTACAAGTAGTACCTCAAAAAAAAGTAACAATACTTGAGTAAATGTTACTTCCCACCACTGTGAGATGATTAATGTTCACACACACATACAGTATCTTACCAGCCTGTTCCAGAGCTGCAGGGATGGCGAATGCCGGTCCGATACCCATAACATCCGGAGGGACCCCCACCACGGCGCTGGCCCTCAGGACTCCCATGACTGGCAGACCCAGAGCCTCAACCGCAGACCTGCGACCAATCAGCACGGCCGCTGCTCCGTCACTCACCTGGCTGGCGTTACCTGACGCAGAACATGTTTGAGTCAGTAAGAGCTGAGAGAGATGAATGAGTTCACCTGGTGCGTGAAGACCGACCTGCTGTGGTGCTGCCGTCAGGTTTGAAGGCCGGCCGGAGTTTACTCAGTCCTGCCAGAGTTGTACCCGGTCTGATCCCTTCGTCCTTAAGGACCGCCACCTCGCGCTCTTTACCCTCAGCGTCCACAAACCTGGTGGTGACGGGAACGATCTCCTGCGCAAACACACCTGTGTTCTGGGCCCGGAGCGCTCTGTGTGAAGGAGGTTAAATATGTTGGTGCTGAAACTATGACAGACTTCTTACAATCAGGTAATTCATCAGTACTTTTTTTTGACATACTATAATATGAATTTTTTTTTCTACATACTATACTATGACTTTTTTATTTTCAAGAGAATATACCATGACTTTTTTAATGATATTTTTTCAAGATACTATACAGGAGTTTTATAAAACATTTTTCTACATACTATACAATGACTTTTTTTTTTTTTTTTACTTTCGATGCACAAAATAATTACACTTTTTCTGTTTCTTTTCTCTGCAACAAAAGACGCTGAACAGACCAGGAGAGATGTGCTTCATTAGTCTGAGCCGTTTAAAGACAAATGAAAAGTACTGAAAAGTATTTGTTGTTATCACACTCACCCCATTTTAATAGTGTTGAAAATGACAACCGAGTTTACCTACTCAGGTTATGTTTGTATCAAACATGTTATTTATTAAGAAGTCTGTACTTGTTTGTATGGTACTGTGTGTGTTGTAGTCAATACTCTCTGATGTCACTTGGCTGCTCCTGTAGTTTGTAAAACTGCATTACTGTTGTCTTGTCTATAACTTATATATTCAACATATTTATTGATGTATTAATGGAACATAAATGTATTTTCCAGTTGTGTAGCTCTGCTGACAACCTGTTGATTAATTAAAATTTTTTTCTCTCTTTTACTATGATTTTTTTCGACGTACTACATATGCCATTTTTTTCATGAAATTTTTCGACGTACTATACTATGCCTTTTTTTACTTTTTTTGACAGACTGTGGTATGACTTTTTTTCGACATAGTATATGACTTTTTTTTAAGCATAATACACAGATTTTTTAAAAACTTTTTTGACATACTATACTAGGACTTTTTTTTCGACATGCTGACGATGACCTTTTTCCATGAATTTTTTTTCGACATACTATGATACAACTTTTATCAACATACTATACTATGACTTTTTTCATTTAATTTTACAACATACTATATTAGGACTTTTTTTTCGACATACTCTTCTATGATTTTTTTTCATGATGTGTTTCGACATACTATACTATTACTTTTTTTCAAATTTTTTAACATACTATATTATGACAGTTTTCATGAAACTTTTCGACATACTATAATATGGCATTTTATTACATACTGTGCTAAAATTATTTATGATTTTTTTTACATACTATACTGTAACTTTTTTCGATACACTACAATGACTTTTTTCACTACATTTTTCAACATACTACACTATGACATTTTTAGACATATTATATAAAGACTTGATGACATTTCTGACATACTATATTCTGACATTTTTAGACATAATATACTATGATATTATCTGACTTTATTCGACACAAAATACTATGACTTTTTAGACACTATACTGTGTATTTTTTATGATTTTTGTCGACACACTATACTATGACCGACTTTTTTGACATACTATAGTATGACTTTTATTTTATATAGTATACTATGACTTTTTCAAGACTTTTTTAGACATACTATGTCTTTTGGATGACATTTTTAGACATATATTATGACACATTTGAAGAAATTCCCTCAAGGCGTTCCTAAGATATCGCGTTCATGAGAAAGGTACGGACAGACGGTCAACCCGAACACACATTGCCTCTTGCCATAAAATCGTTGACTCACTCACTTTTGGTGAGAGCTGAGAGCGAAGGCATCCTGCTTTTCTCTGGAGACCCCGAATCTCTCTGCGACGTTCTCTGAGGTGATGCTGTAAAAATAAGGAACACATATAAACATGGATTATCTTTTCAGATAGATGTGGTTTTCGTCTACATGCACTGAAAAAAAATAGAGAGATGAATGCTGGTGTCAGTCTAATATTAACTGTATTTCAGCAGTATAAAGCTTTTGATCACAATAACACGGCTGCGAGGAACTAATCAGGAGTCAAGATCTGTGAAGGGAAATTTTGTAACCAAACATATATATTAGAAGAAATGCTACAACAGGTTTTGGAATTCTTTGGGGGGATTATAACAGATTCTGTCGGTACTTTAACAAAGTTCGAGCAAGGAGCTTTAACAAATGGTGGAATTGTAATAAAAGTTTGAGGTTTTTATGAAAAGCATATATTTTGGTGGCGCGTAACAAAATTTGGGATTATAAACAGTACATGGGGATTACAACAAATTCTGTGATAAAACAATTTTGGGATTACAGCACATTTATTGGGTTGCAATAAGTACATTTTGTGGTTTCTATCTTGGCTTTACTGTATAAACATGCATTTTAGCGCTGTACAATTGTGGGATTTCTATAACAAATTTCAAGATTGTAATTTACAATAAATTTCAGAATAAAATAATTTTGGTGGTTACAGGTGGTGTTAAGACAAATTTGGGGAACATACATTTTGTGGCACTTGGATGTTTTACAGATTTTATAAATACATTTTAGGACCATGTTACAAAATTTGAAGTTACATACAGTCATTTTTAAAAAGTACATTTTGGGAACAATTTAGCGATTATAACAAATGTCAGGATAATTTTTATTTTTTAGATTACAAAAAATTTTGGGATAATACTATAATGTTATGGTTGCTATAACTAATTTTGGGATTATATAAATATATTTCAGGGCTGTAAAAAATATGGGATTATAACAAAATCATTAAGGGGTTGGTACAACACATTTGGGGATTATAGCAAATTTAGGGATAAAACTATTTTGAAATTACAGCATTTTAGGGATTGTGATAGCACATTTTTTGATTATACAAATTCATTTTAGGGCTCTATAACAAATCTTTGGAATTATGTAAATGTAATACAGTTGTCATAGTGTTATAACACATTGGGGATTATCACACATTTAGAGGTGGCTATGACTAATTCTGGTATCATAAAATACATTTTTGGAACAAAATGACAGATTTGGGGAATTGGAGGCACAACAACAAATTGAGGATTTTGATAAATAAATTTTGCTACATTCAATTTGGGATTATAGCCTTTGATTCAAATTAAGTGATCTTCAGTCCTTTCCTGAGTTATAAAATACGCAGTATCCTGCAGTATGTGGTCTTACCCCATCGGTATGATGCAGTCTCTGGCTTTGTCGTTGTCCATCAGCCTGGAGCTCACATCTCCTGGTTGACCTACCGCACGCAGAGACATGCTCTCCACGCTAACACACACGAGCACACGCAGTTTTATACTCTGGTGAAGAGAATATTATTTAATTTTAACTGTATTTTTTTAAGTTGAAATGACAAATAAACGTACCCACAGGCGAGGCCTAGGTCAATGGATCTGCTCCTGATGGCTCCTGCACAAACAGGGTCAAAAACAGAGTAAACACATGGTGTATTTATTAGGGCTGTCAAAGTTAACGCGATAATAATGCATTAATGCAACTTGTGATGTTTAGGTTGTAAAAGGCTCAATTTGAAAAGCTAGAGTGAAGATACTGGCATCATATGAAACTAGAAAACCCAATCCATCGGTGTCATACTAGCTTGTTGCAAAGGAGGAGGAAGAACGCTACAAATGTATGATAAATAAATATATATATATATATATATATATATATATATATATATATATATATATATATATATATATATATATATATATATATATATATATATATATATATATATATATATATATATATATTTATATGTTAGAAAGTGATGAGTGAGGAGTTTGTACCTGCGATGTTAAACAGAGCCTGCAGTCCAGAGGAGCACTGTCTGTTGACGGTGTAGCAGGGCACCGTCTCTGGAAACCCACTGAAATGAAGACAGAGCAGTGAGACACATTGTGACTGAGTGAAGGAGGATGACTGTGAGAATCAGTGATGAGTCTCAGTCTGACCTGAGGAATTGAGCCACTCTGGTCATCAGAGCACCGGCACCGGGCTGGAGTACGTTACCTGTGGACAGCAACACACGGGTCAATACACACACACACCAGAGTACATTTAAAATCTATGTCAGAACATTTTACAGTTATTTTAAGAATATGGGGGATGTTTTCACAGTTACAGATATAACACCAGTCAGTGTAGCAAACATAACGGAGTACACATTAGTACTCTTTTCTGTGTGCTGCTGCAATGGAATAAAATAGACTACAATCTTTAATTAAGTAAGTTTAATTACATTTTCCTGCCTTTAAGAAAAAACGATAAACTATGGCTGTAAGTTAGTATTCCCTAATAGAATGTATCTTAATATGTTTTATGTTGAACTTTTTAATTAATTAATATTTGCATCCTGAACTTGTTTCACATCAATTGATGAAAGAATTACTCAGATATTTTACTTAAGTGAAAGTAGCAATAACACAGTTTAGAAATACTTTAAATTCAATTTCAAAAGTGAAAGTATATTATTAGTGGTATTAGCGTCAAAATACACTTAAAGCACAAAAAGTAAAAGTACTCATTTTGCATACTGGCCCATTTTATATAATATTATTGGATTATAATTATTGATGCATTGATGTGTTCATCACTTTAATGTTACAGTTGGTAAAGTTAGAGCTGAGTCAGGTAGCTTTTGCACTTCAGCAAGAGATCTAATAAAGTTTTTTTTATTCACAATAATACATCATTTATTTGTTGATTATATTTTGTATTTATTATCTGAATCTGCAAAGTAACTAAATCTGTCAGATAATTGTAGTGGAGTAAAAAGTACAATATTTCCCGCTGAGATGTAATAGAGTAAAAGTATAAAGTTACATAAAATGGAAATACTCAAATAAAGTACAAATATCTCAATTGTACTTAAGTACATGACTTGAGTTAATGTACTTTGTGAATGAGTGTGTGTGTGTCTGTGTGGTTCAAGCTCTGCTAAGAGAGAATCAAATGATTAACATTAAATCAAATATTAAATGAGGAAATTCATTTCACGCACACAACATGACAGCGGTCAAAGAACGATGTAAAAAATCAAAGTCTCATCTCACCGACACAAACGTCTCCGAGCTTGTCGGGTGATAGTCCAACATCTTTCATCACAGCTGCCATCACTGCACTCAGCATCTCGTCAGGTGTGGTGTCCTGCAGGGAATCAATAATCAATAATCAATTATATCAGATCAACCTGCCTCAGCCTGCAGAACAGAGATGGGAGTAGTTCTCCGTAAAGTAAAAGAACCAATACAAATATGTAAAAAATACTCCAATAAAAATAAAAATCCTATTCAAGTAAAAGTACACAAGTATTATCAGCTCCATGTAGTTAAAGTATCAGTAGTAAAAGTACTGAAGTATTCTCAGCTTAAAGCAGTAAAAGTACTTGTTGTGCAGTAAAATGTGTCCTGTGTCTGATATCTAACTAAAGATCAAAGCCTGTGTTTTATTGCTATTAAATTGTAGGCAGTTAGCTGCTGTCCAGTCTTTGACATTGGATAAACAGGAATGCAGTATAGTTAGATTGTTCACTTCATGTGGTTTGAATGAGAGGTATAAATGTGTATCATCAGCGTAACAGTGAAACGAGATTTTGTGTTGCAAAACGATATGTCCAAACATATAAGGTGAGAATAAAAATATAAAATATAGAACAGTGAGGAAAAAAAACTATAGTATCCTTAGTATTAGCAATAGTAGAGTATTAATACTAGAACAAGTACTATAGTACCAGAAAGAGTAGCACAGTATGGCACAGGTAGCTCACTGCCTTTGCAGGTCAAGGAGTTGACCGCAGCATTGTGAATGTTGGCGGTTCTGCAGACCAAAGACAGCCGGCCATTTGCCAAGTTACTACACAGAAGTTCCACCGGTTATCAGATGCACCACTGAGGCATCTGTACCACAGTACAGGATCATTGTTACATGGCCTATGTTAATACGTAACTGTATCCTGGTACGGTTTAATCAACCATGTCATACTAGCTTGTCGGAAAGGAGGCTATAATATCGCTCCAAACTTAGGCTAAATTTTGGTGAGGAAAAACTGACATGGCCATTTTCAAAGGTGTACCTTGACCTCTGACCTCAAGATATGTGAATGTAAATGGGTTCTATGGGTACCGACGAGTCTCCCCTTTACAGACATACACACTTTATGATAATCACATGCAGTTTGGGGCAAGTCATAGTCAAGTCAGCACACTGACACACTGACAGCTGTTGTTGCCTGTTGGGCTGCAGTTTACCATGTTATGATTTGAGTACATTCTTTATGTTAAATGCAGTACCTGTGAGGGTTTCTGGACACTATCTGTCATTGTTTTGTGTTGTTAATTGATTTCCAGTAATAAATATATACATACATTTGCATAAAGCAGCATATTTGCCCACTCCTATATTGATAAGATTATTAAATACTTTACAAATCTCCCTTTTTGTTTTGTTGTTCTTCTGGGGTTGGGAGGAGGTCCTTTGTATATAAGCCTGTAAGGCTTCTTGACCTCTCCTGACACATTTCTTGTTTTTCTTTTCATTGACTGGATTTTGTGCTGTTTTATATATGTGCAAATAAATAAAATAAAATAAAAAAAATAAATAAAGAGTATTTCCACAGTGTGGTATTAGTACTGTTACTGAAGTAAAGGATCTGAATACTTCTTCCAAGTACAGTTGCAGTACAGTTGTTGTTTTCCTCACTGTGCATCAGCTTCATCATTAAACTTTAGCCCACCTGGCAGCAGGTGAGCCAGGTGAGCCAGGTGAAGAGCTGTTACCTTAAAGGCTCCTCTCTTCGCCTTCCCTATGGCAGTCCTCCGTCCATGAACCACCACCACGTCCTCCGGGCTGCTGCTGCTCGCTGAGCCGCACTCAGTCCTCCACAGGTCCCGTCTGAGTTCAGAGGACCGGGACGGAGACAAATGGCCCGAAATGATCTTTAATCTGAGCATGACGACGTCAAAAACAGGTAATGTGTGAGGCAAACAGCTGCAGCCTGTCTGGTTAATGAACTCTGCTCTCTCAGCTGTCAACACAAGGACGGAGAGCGCGGAGGGACAAACTAGCTGTGTTGTTGTTTCGCCTTTGGTCCGACTGTTTAACATTTCCGGTTCCGGTTTTATGTCAGAGAGAAACATTATACATGATTTTTACTTCACTAGATTATTACTTTTTAAAGGTCCCATTATGCTAATTTTCAGGTTCATACTTGTATTTTGTGTTTCTACTAGAACATGTTTACATGCTGTAATGTTAAAAAAACAACTTTATTTTCCTCATACCGTCTGCCTGAATATGCCTGTATTTACCCTCTGTCTGAAACGCTCCGTTTTAGCGCATTTCGACGGAATTGCAACAGGATTGCGTTGCTGGGCAACAGCTTGGGTCCATGTGTACTTCCTGTCAGCTGATGACATTTACATACACTGCAATCAGGAATAAACTGGGACACATTTAGAATGTTTACGTTTAAAACTGCGTAAAGGGTCTAAATATTGAACTATGTGACATCACAAATGGACAGAAATCCTGACAGCTTGTTTCAAACGTGCAGTTTCTGAAAACGAGTTGTGTGTATTTCTCTGTATATTGAGCATTTCCATACTTTCACAGTATTTATATAGCACTAAAATCTGCTTTATAATATAAAAGATCTTACTTTTTACAATATGGGACTTTTAAGGTGCCGGGTATAAACACAGCAGCCACTTCGGTACGAACTTCCCTCTCTCCTACAAGGAAATAAATAAATATCAGAAACAGAAATACTTTATTGGGAAATTGAGTTACGTTTTGCTCCCAATCTAGAATATAAATATAAATATATAAAAATCATAAGAAAATATAAACAAGAAATATATATATATACATATATATATAACAACAGTCCAAATAATAATGCTGAAAAATTGGATCTATGCAAATAATATAAATGCATGCATTTATAAAAATGCAAGGATAGTGTAAATAGATTATGGCACAGCTATATATATATATATATATAAAAAAACCTTATAACAGCTGTAACTCCTTAATGCTCTTACTCCTTAAGGAAAAGCAGCAAATCTTCACATTGTTTCAGCGCAAACAAAAACTTAGTTTGTAAAGTAACTAAAGCTGTCAGATAAATTTAGGGGAGTAGAAGTGGTATGAGATTAAAATACTCAAGTAAAATACAAGTACCTCAAATTTGTACATGAGTAATGAACTGAGTTACATTCCATCGCTGAATGTTTCTGCTTGATATCACAGCTGCTCTTTCTATCTTTCATGTATGCCAATGAGGCGTCTAGTAATAATTCAGAATGAACTTTCAGAAAACATGACTGTCTGCAGGATGAACAGAACTAAAGTTTTACATCTGAACCTTTATTTCCAAATTTGTCACAACACATTCATAAGGCCACCGACTCACTGCACATTCTGGTTGGAGTCAGATAACAGGAAACAAAGACATCCAAAAATATGTTTCTTCAATATAGAATCATATAAAACTGTTTTTTTCCTCCATTTTCAAAGAGAGTAGATGAAGAAGAAGTGTGTCAGGACATAATCACAGAACTATTTACACAACTGCAACATTAATGAAACACTAAATCAGGATGTGGTACAAACAGGATGTCATGTTTTTCAAAATAAAAGCACAGGAGTTGTTGACTATAGGAATACTGTTCTTTAAATACAACCAAAAGAAAGTGTACAGTTAAAGTTAAAATCCTTTCAGATATCCTGTTATACTGCAGGATGGACAGGTAGAATTCAAGGTGGATTACGTATGAAATGCGCTTTACATTGCCACATTTCGTCAGAGAAGTAGAAGACGACAGTACAGAGCACCATAGGAAGTAGTGTATAAAAAGTGAAGTAACAGACAGGAATGTGATCAGCTGTCAAAATACAAATATAAAAAGGTATTATTCAGCTTTAAAAGTGCTCAACACGAAATTCAGAACGGCTCGCAGCTAACGGTGCTAACAGCGTTAACAACAGCAACAGTGCTGACAGAGATAACTGTGTTCACCTGAGGGGGAACCGGATGGTGGTGCTACGCTTCCTTTGACGGTGCTGTCAGTCGAGATGGCGTAATCAGCTATAACCGCCGTATGAGCGCAGTGCAGAGTGCCGGCCGTGAGTTAGCCATTGGGGCACGCTCACATTCACTAAAAGGCACGCGCAACCAGCCAGACTATGTAAACAAAGCACAAAGAAGCTAAGAATACGACACGCACAGAGGGAGAGACTGACTTCATTCTCTGCTCAGGTAGACATTACTCCTCTATATCTTCACATAGCTAATAGTTGTTGCTGTTATATTAATGATCTGGATATCGTATAGAGCACCTTTAAAATACCAAAACAACCAACAGTAAACAACCAACAGGTTAAAACATAAAAGTCCTTCAGTTCTACAGTAACAGTAGGAATGTTTCCAACTCAAACCAAAGTCTGAACATCATGAGAGGAAAAATTCATGTTCATGTTGTTATTGATGATTACATCAATAACAACATAATAACTCCTTAAAACACACATTTAGGAGTGCATTTTAAAGTCACAGAGTTTAGTTGTAATAAAATGTGCTATGGAAGTGGCTTGTCTACTTCAGGTTTATTCTTGGTGCTCAAGTGTTTAGTCCATTAATCAGTGAGACCAATCAACAACAATGTTTAGGTTTTGGACTCTGGGATCTAAATGATTGATAAAAACAAACAAATGGATTAATCAACAATGAAGCTGATGATGAAAATTATACATGCTGTTTTCTACATGTACAGATTTTAGGTATAGCGTTAATGTGTTAGTTACCAGTGATAACTCTCCCTTTAACATCTCTGAGTGTATTAGGACATTATGGGCAATGCTGTAAATCAATGATCAAGACTGCTTCATGCCAATATTGGATTTATATATGATATCTCTATCACTGTGATGAAGTGCTTTGATTTATCAGGTATTTAATTCACTGCACTCGCCAAAAACAGACAGTCCTGTCTTATCCAATTTCCCTATTAACTTTTCTAGAAAATGTATTTTATTATTATTATTAATCGTAGTGCAAAATTGCATATGATGATATCATCTATATCTCCCACCTTTAAAGCGTCATTAAGCAGAATATTTTTGGCATCATTGCGCAAAAATTCCATAATAACCTTTCAGCATATTGTAATTCAAGTGTTCTTAGAGATAACTAGACTTCTGCTCCTCCTCATGGCTCTGTTTTCAGGAATTAGAAAATCTAGCCCGTGATGGGAGACTTTGGTCAACCACAAGTCATTTCAGAGAGAGAGCGATCCTATTGGGCTGTTCTAGAAATGCGGATGTGCATGAACATCCCTTTGGTGAAAGCTTGATTGAATGACAGAACATCAAACTGGAGAAGTTGCAATTCCAGCATTGGCAACAGGTGCCTACACTGCAAAGCAACCCAAATTAGGAAGACGGACTATCGAAAAGAGTCGGACAATATCGGCGAAGCGTTTCAGAGATGGAGAGAAAATGTTGCCTTCTGGTCATGGCTACGGCTAGCACTGTGAACTAGCCTCACCGCTACGGTATTTCTCATAGAACTGCCGGCCGCTATATAACGGCATCAGGATCACTATCGGGATGATGTTTGAAATTAATGACTAGTACTCGTACAGGTCACTGTATGAAGTGCGTGCATATGCCCCCCCTCGTCTGATGGGAGCGGTTTTGGACAGAGAGCTGCAGGTTGAGGGCTGTACTTGCAAATTCTGGCTACTCTGGGGTACCACTTGAATTACAATATGCTGAAAATTTAATCCAATATCACCAAAAATAAACTGCCTTCAACTGCTTTAATGGTAACCAATAACTCATATGTTTGTTTATAATTCCTGCTTTACTAAGAGAGACTGAAACAGCGATGACCACAAATCAACAACAGCTGCTGTAAACAAAAACAACAACAACAGAGGTGTGAAGGAATGTGAGGATTCAGACTTCTTCAAATCGTGTCTTCATGTTTCAATCAAACTGTCGTCACGTCTCGAAGGCTCAGCAGTAAATCCAGAAGTCCCTCCCTCTTCAAACAGCTTCCTGAGAACTCGTCTCCACACTTTCAAAGTAAAAGTCTACATGACAGTGAAGCAGGAATCTCTGCGGCGTCCTCCCTCACGCCCGACTCAGGCGTAGAAGATAAGTTCGGGAATCTGGCCTCCCTGCACTCCGGTGCCGTTGGTGCTGTCCGAGGAGCACTGGAACTGGAAGGTCACTTTCCCACACTGCACCTCTGTCATGCCCTCCTGACCGAAGTAGCTGAGCTCGTTGCCGTCCAGCACCACGCTGGCGGTGTAGAAGGTGTCAGGCTCGATCTGCACCGGGTAGTCGAACGACACAGGGAAAGTGCTGCTGGAGCCATCTGAGAAGTACTTGATGATCCTTTGGGCCATCGACACCCCCTGACGTTTCAGCTCGATCTTGGCGCTGTACTCAGCCGAACCGCAGCTGGAGCCGTACAGGCCGAAGCCGGCGATGAAGACGCGTTTGTCCACAGCGAACTGGATGCTGTCGCAGCGGCCTCTGTACCGCCACTGGTTGCTCCTGTAGGCGCAGGACTGGAAGCGGTGGCAGCGCTGCGTCGCCAGGCCTTTACGAGGTTTGGAGCAAAACAACAGTTCAGGCTTGTTGGCGGCGGTGTACCACAGGAAGATGTCATTGGTCTCATTGAGCGTGAGTACACCAGACTGCGCCGCTCCGTTGGCGAAGTCCTCCAGCACCATGGTGGGGATGCGGATCAGGTAGATGGCCTTCCCCAGCATCAAACGCTTGTTCTCGATAGTCGGCGTCAGGTCTTGTCGTTGACACTCGGCCTCGGCCCAGTTCAGCGCTGCCTCGAACACCACCATCTCCTTGGCGTTGAGCGTCTCCCGCCGCAGGATGCTCTCCAACGTCTGGGTGTCGATGTCGCAGAAGCCTTCGGATCGCAGAGCGAGCTCAGCCTGAGCGTCGATCACTTCCCAGCAGCGCTGAGTCAGGTCGGGCTCCTCGAACAGGCAGCTCTGAGACAGCAGCACGCAGGCGTTCTTGGCGCTCAGGCTGGTCTCCAGGAAGTTGACACAGGCCCGGGCCAGGTGAGGCACGATGTACTTTTTGGCGGCGTAGAGGGTGGCGAGCACGGTGTCAGCGCACAGGTCGATCTCATCACAGTAGATATACCTGGAAGGTGGAGGAAGGGGTGAACTTTAGACAGTGCCTTCACTTCACAAACTTACATTTTGATCATTTCATGGTGCAATACAATCAGGTTTAAACACCTTTGGTTGACATTTTTTTAAATTAAGAGGTATATTGATTATTTGTTTTGTGTGTCTGGTGTTTCTATAAAGACACCTTAAATGCCCACAGCCCAATCACAGTCCATAAACACTGAATGAATCAGAGTTTGACATACTTCAACATGGCCAGAAACGAAGGAGGCTCCACGTCAGGGATCCGGATCTCGTCCTGATCCTCCGCCAGTTCTCCATAAAACATGGCGTGAAACACAGAGCTGCCGACGGCCAGGACGTACTGACAGAGCAGAGGAACAACATGGATGACATAAGAGACAAAATCACCACGTATGCCTGTTACATTTCCTAATTTCAACTACTTGCAAAATGGACATTTTAGTGTGATCTTTGGTCCTTGGCTTGATTTTTATGACTGAACTTATTTATTTTTTAACAATTTGTTATTTCAAGATGATAAGTTAATCAAGCTGTAACATTGTCACATAATGGGCCAAAAACATTTTTTCAACATGCAAAGTTGCTCCCTGCTAACGTTGATGTTTCTGCAAGTTCTGGGGTCCAGTTTTCAGCCTCTTCACCTTGTTTGAGTCAATTGAAGAAGAAAAATCCGTCTTTGATTAAAGTGTTGTCTCCAGTGTTGGAGAGGCTCCACACACAGCCCCACCTTTCAAAGGCATGCAAGGAGTTTTACCTTATGTCCTGGTACTCGCTGTGTCCCGCCAGGCGGCCCGACCACAAAGTGAACATCTGCCATCATTTCATTGTTGAACATGACTGAATTCCTACAAGGACACAAAATTCATTAACACTTTATCTTACTGTTAGAAAGGCCAGCACCACTTGGACTATTCCACCCCCGCTCTTGACCTCAAGATATGTGAATGTAAATGGGTTCTATGGGTACCCCACGAGTCTCCCCTTTACAGACATGCCCACTTTATGATAATCACATGCAGTTTGGGGCAAGTCATAGTCAAGTCAGCGCACTGACACACTGACAGCTGTTGTTGCCTGTTTGGCTTGAGTTTGCCATGTTATGATTTGAGTACATTTTGTATGCTAAATGCAGTACCTGTGAGGGTTTCTGGACAATATCTGTCATGGTTTTGTGTTGGTAACTGATTTACAATAATAAATATATACATACATTTACATAAAGCAAGGATATTTGCCCACTCCAATGTTGATAAGAGTATTAAATACTTGATAAAATATCCCTTTAAGGCACATTTTGAACAGATAAAACATGTGCGATTAATCATGGACAATCATGTGATTAATCACGATTATTGATTGACAGCCCTACAAATAACATAAGTGTCAAATAACTGTAGTGGAGTAGAAACTGTACTATTTCGCTGTGAAATGTAGTGGAGTAAACTGTAACTATAAAGTAGGCCAGTACAGGCCTGGATCAGGACAACCGTCACTCTTTGTTAAAACATATAATGTGTAACTGGCTGAGAACATTGACCTCTCCTCCCCCTCATCACCTGTAAGCAGGGTCTGAAATTAAGCTTTTTCCTCTCCTGCCACTGTGGCAGGTAACTGAACATTTCTACCAGCCACTCAGTTTTTTTGTCTGCCACTTCTGAAATCTACAATAGGTAGAACACTTTAAAATTGTAAACACTGAGTCAGTGGTACCAGACCATAGAATTATGGAATATATCATGTAACCTTAATCCCTAACTATATTTAATTTAGGAATTGCTTTTTAAAAATAATATTTCTTAACATAAGGAAAACCTGCCGTGGTGGCAGGTGACCTAAGATTTTTACCTGCCACTGCCAAGATTTACCCTGTATTTGGCAGGTGGCAGATGCTAATTTCATTCCCTGCCTGTAAGCCTCTACTGGGCTCAATCAGCTCATCACTATGATGTGTAGTTTTGGGGTGGTTCAGACTGACCTCTCTCGGATGGTCGGGAACAGGCCCTGCCAGTTGCAGCAGCGCTGTGCAGCGGTGCTGGTGTTGTTGTTGGTCCGGTTCTGTTGCTGGTAGTGCTGGATGATGGAGGAGGAGGTGGTGCTGCTGCTCGCTGAGGCGGAGGGGACCAGCTTCTTGGTGGGAAACAGCTCTGCAGCCATTATCTTCCAGTCAGACTGCAGGCCGGGTCATGGCAGCTCCAGGGCCGGACTGAACTGCTGCTGTAGGGCCGGGCAGAAGAGCACTACCGAGAAAATGTCATATTCCCGTCATACTCCTGCAGCTGTCAGACTCCACAACCAGCACTGCTCCGAGTAGACCACACACACACACCAACAAACTGACAACTGCTCCTATTTTTATACTTCCTTCTATTTAAATGGTTCATATTTTGTTACACTTTGTTTAGCTCTTTGTTACTGTGTTAGCTGATGCATCTTGTTTTTTGCACTTTTTGCAAAGGGGATTGCTGCTCTACACTGCAATTGTCCCCACTGCTGGACTAATAAAGGAATATCTAATCTTATCTTATCCTGGGAACCGAGTTAAAAAGTGTCTTCCAATTACTTTTTTTGTGATTTCCTTCCTATTTAGGGTTAAAAGAAAATCTTAACAATTTAGGCTTGTTAAACTTTATTTGTATTGTCCACTGTAGTGGACTACAGGACTATTACAGTGTGAAAAGACAAAAAAAATGAACAGATTATGGCTGTAGAGTGATATTAAACTAAGAATACATTCAAATTGATTAAGAAAAACAAAACACATGCCATATCACTGGAAAGCCTAGGATGTCCTCTTTACAACACACCAGGGGTTGATAGAGTAGGTCAAAAGAGTAAGAGGATATGCATGTGGACACATGTCAATGGGCTGGGTCTCAGGAGGATATATTCAGACACTGAAGAGAGCAACTTGGATTTGATGTTGTTGTTGTTGTTGTTGTTGAGCCATCTTAATGTTAACCAAGCTACTAGCCACACATCCATTAACACACCAGCTGGTTTGTTTAACATTACATCAATCAAACAAACTCTTACAACACATAACATGCGGTCAGAATAAAGCATAATAACACAAAGAGTCAGCTGGTCAACATCCAAGCCTCTTAACTTTAGCATGTTGATGCTAGTTAGTTAGCTGACTCACTAAAAGCTCGTTTTTTAGAGTTAATTTCTCATTCAGTGTTAAACTCTTTGGTGAATAGCTCAGTTTCCACTTACTTTAGTGTTATGTAGAGGTATTTATCCTCATATCTTCTCTCCACGTTGAGCAGTTGTTGAGTTGTTTAACAGACAGTCGGCTCAGCTTTGTTTACAGTCGCTAGCTAGCTTCTTCTGTTGCTAATGTTTACGGCAGGGTCGACTCATTGACGGCACAGCGTTGCCACCTGGAGGCCGGAGGTTGAAACGACACTCAGCTGTTGCTGTTTATAATACAACTGTAAAACTCACTCTAATACATTCTGTATTTAATTTTCTTCTTGATATTTTGATATCTTTATATTTTTTTATTTATATGCAATGATTATATTTAGATTTTATTATTTTTAAACATTTGTTTTTACAGCTTTACAGTAGAAGTTGCATTTCATTTTATTTATCTTATATTATTATATTATATTTAGATGTTATTATTTTAAAAAAATTGTTTTTACAGCTTTACACTATAAGTTGCATTTAATTTTATTTATCTTTTTATTATTATATTATATTTAGATTTTATTATTTAAAAATATATATTTTACAGCTTTACAGTATAAGTTGCATTTAATTTAATTTATTTTATATTATATTATATTTAAATGTTATTATTTTTAAAAAATTGTTTTTACAGCTTTACACTATAAGTTGCATTTAATTTTATTTATCTTTTTATTATTATATTATATTTAGATTTTATTATTTAAAAATATATATTTTACAGCTTTACAGTATAAGTTGCATTTAATTTAATTTATTTTATATTATATTATATTTAGATGTTATTATTTTTAAAAATTTGTTTTTACAGCTTTACAGTATGAGTTGCATTTAATTTTATTTATCTTTATATTATTATATCATATTTAGATGTTATTATTTTTAAAAATGTGTTTTTACAGCTTTATAGTATAAGTTGCATTTAATTTTATTTATCTTTACATTATTATATTATATTTAGATTCTATTATTTTTTTAATTTGTTTTTACAGCTTTACAGTATAGGTTGCATTTAATTTTGTTTATCTTTATATTATTATATTATATTTAGATTTTATTATTTTTGAAAATTTCTTTTTACAGCTTTAAAGAATAATTTGCATTTAATTTTGTACTACTTGTATTATGTCCACCTCACACATGTATATATGTACAGTAAAATTCCCCCTCTTTTTATTTAAGTTATTGTTTATAAGTATTGTATAGGGGTATAGGGTATCTACCTCCCTACCTAGGGCTGCAGGATTATGGCATAATGTGCTAATCACGATTATTTTGATCAATATTGAGATCAATATTGAATTTTCTTCCCTCCTGTTTATAATACAACTGTAAAACTCATTCAAATACATTCTGTATTTCATTTTCTTCTTGATATTTTGATATCTTTATATTTTCTATTTATCTGCAATGATTATATTTAGATTTTATTATTTAAAAAAAAAAATGTTTTTACAACTTTACAGTATAATTTGCATTTAATTTTGCACTACTTGTATTATGTCCACCTCGCACATGTATATTATGTACAGTAAAATTATCCCACTTTTTTATTTAAGTTATTGTTTAGAAGTATTGTATAGGGCAGGGGTCTGCAACCTGCGGCTCCGGAGCCTCATGTGGCTCTTCAGCTCCTCTCCAGTGGCTCCCTGAGGATTTTAAAAATGGAAATGAATAACTGTTTTTTGTTTACATTTTCATGTTTATTTATCATTGTTGTAGGTCTATGGTACGACCGTACGAGTATTAGGGCCACATTGAGGAAAAAAATAAATCTGAAATTTCGAGAATAAAGTCATATTATATAGTAGTAATTTTATGTGCTATTTTCTTTTTTTCTCGTAAAGTTATGACTTTTTTCTGATTATTTAAATAAACAAACACATCACCATCATGATATACAACATATTCCTTTATTGTTGTTACTGATAAATCTGTCACTCTCCCACAATGAAAAAAGGAAACAACACCTGTATGTACAGCCAGATTAGCATCTATAATCTCTCTTTAATAGTTTCACTGTACACATTAAAGGACAACAATCATTTACAGGCAAACTGAACAAGTTTTATTCAGCTCTGTTTTTGGCCACTGAAGACAACAAAATATAAATCTGAATAGAGTTCAGCTGCCTACGTCACTACTGGCTAGTGTTACTGCGTATGTAGTGTGAGTGACGATTATCAGCTCCAATGGTTTTATAAACAAAGTGAGATTAAATTACTAAAAAACACACTGATTCTATTGCTCTGAAAGTGAAATAAAGTAAATGTGAATGGAGTTTGGTATCATTTAGGAGATTCGGTTCTTGTTGAGTATGAAAATAAAGTTAAATATGCAGCAAAAAACACCTTTATTTTATTTAGGCTTTACTTTCATTCAGGTCGCTATAAACTCATTCATTTGCAGACAGGAGTGTTGTAAACTGCCATGTTTCTGCAACGCTGGGATTAACGACCACAACAAGCAACCAGCCTCCATTCAAAATCATCACAAATCTCGTTCTGTCATTTGAAGCACAGTTCCAATGTGGTTCTGCTTGTTTCCTGCATCCCGTTAATGTTTCCTGTCACTGTACATCAGCGGTTCGCAACCATTTCTTTTGGATTATGACCCTTTAAAGCGGCTCTGACAAATATTCCCGCCTCTCTCAAATTGTTCCAGTTGTATAGACTTTCAAGACCTGCAGAGATGAAACCACTATTTCACAATAAAAAAATGCAAAGATGAGAGAAAAGTCAGAAAAAAATAAATGTTTTGTTTTTGGCCAGCCCTACAAACGCAAAGGTCTGTCACTGAGCGACTGACTGAGTGATGAAGTTACACGTTTGGTCGGCCGAGTGTTGCTCATTGGCCGTTGCTTTTTCAAAGTGAAAAGGCGGGAACAGGCATTTGATAACGTTTTCAGGCGGGCGTGTCAGCGGTTCCACTCACCGGCGCCAGTGCTCCCCTATCGGTGCGTTTGCACCAGATCCGGTGACAGAGGGCATCTCAACGCTTTCCATTCATTTCCTATGGAAAGCAGGAGAAGCAGTCGCCCAGTGCATGGTGGGAGTGTTGCGGTGAGTTGGGAGAGGGTCTGTATTCGTAAAAAGTTAACGCAAATGAGCCCGTCCAGCGTGACGCATTCAGCTCACGAAACTTGGACCAAGCTGTGAAACTAGGCGGTCTAGTTCTAAAGGTGGACATGTATCGCTGCATTTAACATTATAGACATAACAATGGACTATTTGTGTAACAATTTAGCTACAAATTCACAGACTGACCATACACGGTCCAGACATATACCGGTTTTGACCGCTTCTACTCCTCCATTTTTAATCATCTCACGACACTTTAGGGTACCTCGACACCCTAAGGTCGGGAACCACTGCTGTAGATGGTTATTCCTGTTTTTGGCGTATAAACGCACACGTTGTGCGAAAACTGATGAATTTCTTTCAACAAAGAAAAAAGCAGCAAATTTAAACAGTCAAATGTAGATTTCATTTCTGGTCCAGTTTACACACTGCAGCTGAATCTACAAATGTTCTTTGTTCTCACCAAATCTGGTGTGAAGAAAAGAACATTTACTACGTTCACAGTGAGCCAGCTGCACCTTTTTAATCATTGTTTTGTCTCTCTGTGCTTTTGGGAAGCGATGTCCGCCTGTGTGGAGGACTGAACCTGCCAAAATAAATAAATAAATAAATGACTCAATAAATAAATAAATGTCATTAAATGTAGCAAAAATAATATTGAAAATATATTTAGCCATTAACAAATTGATACAATGTGACATAGATTGATATTTCTGTTTTAATTTTCTTATTTATTCATCTTTTTATTAATTACCTTATTTATTTAATCTTCTGTTTAATTTTCCCTTTATATTTATCTATGTATTTATTTATTTTAAATGTATTTATTTATTTTTGCAAGACAAAGTATCAATATAATAGTATAATACAAATATAAATAAAGAAGTAAATAAAAACAGAAATATCAATTAATGTCATGTTATCAATAAATGAATGGCTACATTTATTTTTAATATTATTTTTGCTACATTTAATGTCATATTTATTTATTTATTTATTCATTCATTCATTTATTTTTGATTTCGGCAGGTTCTGTCCTCCATATGCGTGATCTTGCTGAATGGCAGGAAATTTAAAAGACTAAAATTCTTTATATATCGTCATGAAAACAACCTGGAAACACTTCAATTTTCATGCCAATAAATCCGCTGGCTTAGTGTGGACAAAATCATATTTTGGAGAACAAAAATCCACACCGGATGAGTCGGATGAACCTGAACTGGTTCTCTAGTTGTTTTCTTCTGGATTTGAAGTGAATGCTTCGGATACAGACATTTTAAAAAGTGCCAGAATTAAAGTTATAATAATGACAAACTCTGTCATATTGTCACATTAAAACAGGCCTTTTAAAGAAACAGTTCGCTCCAAAATTACATTTCTGTTACTGAACTCAGGTAGAGATGAGGCAAAGCACCAAAACAACCAGACTCCACTCATTTTCTACACAAGTTTACAGGAAAGCAGAATTTAAACTGCAGCCACTGACTTGCTGCGTCACATAAATAATGTTTGATCTTTCAGCTCACATAGAAGTCGGTAAATGATTCGCTAACTTTCCCACTTTGCGCTTAAAATTTCCCTTAAATTACACCACATTTATAAATAGATCTGCTTTAATACTTAAAAACTGTACACATATCTATTTACCCTTTTTACATCGTTTCAATTTACGTTAAAAAGAAAAGCAACACAAATTCCCCAAAAGTTTCCCTCCATCCCACGAACACAGCTGCGTTTTTGAGATGATAATTTGGTAAAAAGCAAAAAAACAAAGTGTTATGTAGTGCTAAGAGGTAAAGTCATGTATACAGTATGTACTTCTTACAACACCAGCAGAAACCCCAAAGGAATAAACTTCACTTTTCAAGTAAAACAGAGAATACGTCTTTAAAAAAAATATCTACCTGTATCTTACAAGTCTGTCACCAAACACAAAGCGTCGTTTAAAAAACTAGTAATCGCTCCAAATAATAATAATAATAATAATAATAATTACACAAAATACAATATTTTCAGGCAGTCAGCATGTAAAGCGTTTACAGATCTGGAGGGGAGCGTGTGTGCAGTTTGGGAACTAAACATGTTACTTAAAGTGTTGCACTACCGTTATTTCACAACAAAATGAGCTAATTAGCAACAACTGTCCGGTTTATTAGGAAGCATCTCGTCGTCTCGGTTGAATCGTTTGGCTTGAATTTGGCGTTTTTAAGTAATTAATAAATACTTTATATGATCGAAGTAAAACAAATAAATGAGAAAAGCTTCACTGCACGTTTTTTTTCACTGCAGTTTGTCACAAATCTTCAACTATAAATACACAATAAAAAGCAGCAGGTTGATCAAAACTACTGAATCAGAAGAGATTCAATCCACAATATTTTACAACCATGTGAGGAAAAAGAGTTTTAACCTGAAACTTGTCGGCCAAGAATTCAAACCTGAAATACTTGTTATTTCAGATTCACTTGCTTTTTCCTTCCCATTATCACTTTGGAGAGAAGCTCTTCGTTTGATCTACAACTATCAAAGTGTCACATGACAGCAGGTGTGTTTACAGGTGGAGGCTCGGTACAGTATATTACAGTTATCATTAACATGTCACAGCACTCTGAAGGGTTTCATTTCAAAATGATACACAGGCAGAAAAAGAATCTCCTCTGTAGTGTTCATCTTCTGTCAGTACGGGGTTACATAAGGGGCTGCAACTAACCATTATTCTCATTGTCGATTATTTTCTCAATTAATCGACTAGTTGTTTGGTCTATAAAACGTAAGCAAATGGTGGAAAATGTTGATCAGTGTTTCCTAAAAGCCCAAGATGACGTCCTCAAATGTTTTGTTTTGTCCACAACTCAAAGAGATTCAGTTTAGGGTCATAGAGGAGTAAAGAAACCAGGAAATATTCACATTTAAGAAGCTTGAATCAGAGAAATGTTACATTTTCTTCTTAAAAAGAAATGGATTAATTGATTATCAAAATAGTTGGCATTGATTTAATTTCGTGAAAACTAATTGATTAATTGCTGCAGCTCTATTTACATATAGTTATAATACAAATTTGTTAAATACTTGATTCTGATTGGTCAATCACAGCGTTCTGCAGTCTGTTATTTCTTTATAACACACCGCTGCTATGAGCACAGTTCTGATGTCGGACTCTGGCGGACCGTTTTTGGTCAAATTATTGATTTCTTAAGTAAGTAGTCGTGTGATAAGCGGGATAATGTGCAGCTCGCGTCTACAGGACGCTGACTGTCGTTGACTTAATGGGCACAGGTGTGACTGTTAACAAGCAATTTCTGATTCTTACATAGAGCCTCTTTAAAAAATGTATCTTTAAGTTTGCAAACTGCTACCTCACCCACGACACAGATTTATTTTTTTCTATGGCTGCACACCACGGCTCACTGTGCAGAAATAAAAGACTAAAACGGAAATTATATTCCAGTTAATTCTCTGAATCAGCGCCTCCACTCTGCACCACCTCTGTACAATCAGAGTGTTATTGTTCCTCCAATAATATGAACAGAGTGATACATCCTCTCTAGTCTAATGATCTCTGTGATGTGTTGAAGCCTTTCTCATTTTGAAATGAAACCTATTCAAACGTTTGTGATCTGACCGGCTGACAGAGTCTCTGTCCACCCAGCGCAAATGTCACCGACTCCAGACCAGCTCAGGGTCATCATGACCATTGACCTTTGACCTCCTAGCATGGGCATTTACAGGATGAAACGCGTGCATTCTCATGACCAACTGGTCTCCAAAATCAGACTGATTAAAAGTCTTCCTCAGGCTGCAGGCAACAACTTAAACAGGAAATAAAAATCACACCAAATTAATTAAAAAAAGCAAAAATCCCCCGAGTGCTGTGCTGTGAGCGGGACGTCATCGTGAGGTGAAATTAGAGCGCTCAGGTTGGATAACCTCATGACACATTTGGATCTGACTGATTCTTGTTAAAAATTTGGTTTTCTTATTTTGAAAGAGGAAAAATTCAATCTTCTGATGAATAAAATCAATTTCCCTCAACACCTAAAATAATTTATGTTGTGAAGAAAAAAGGCACATTATCATGAACGATATTTCAAAGCAACACCAACAGACACAGGCTGCTTTAACTGGAGTGTTTGGGGTCAGAGATGGTGGAGAGTTTTTATGTTAAAGAAAAAAGGTTCCAGCTTTACTAAAATGTACCGAGAGTTCCTGTTTTTATATTTTTTTTGCCACTTCCTGTTTCATTCATCGACTCATCCAGAGGTTTGTTTGTTTCGGGACCCGGGCCAGCCTAAGTCCGAAGGGGAGTGGGGGGCGAATATTTGACAAATCTTAAAGGAGCAGTCTGGGAACACTGTCACCTTCAGTTTCCTGCTTCCTCATCCAGACTCAGAGGAGGTGGAGACAAACTCCAACTTCCTCCTCTCTGTGACGCTCCGCCCGTCCTCTGAGCTCCACAGCCAGCTGGATTCAGGTCATACGAAGACCTTAGCGAGCGCGTCGGCCCCGGCGCTGCCGATGTAGCACTTGGTGGGGTGGAATGCCACGTCGTGGATCGACTCCTCGGACTTCTTGCGGTGAGCGGTGAACTCCTGGATGCACGTCTTGCTCTCCATGTTCCACAGACGGATCGAGCAGTCGTGACCTGAGAGGAAGAAAGAGAGAGAGACAATGAGGATGGAGGGAGGTGTCCATCAGGTTCAGGGGCGTGTCCAGGGCCCACCCCATTACCCTAAACTATGATTGGCTATCTGCTAGGACTGCCTTCAGGTGGACGGTGCAGAATGACAATTTGTCGGCTAAACTGGTCCAAAAATTCATTAATTCCATCCTCCAAGAGTAAAAGCTGTGAAACACAGTAACAGCACTATTTAGAAACCCCTCTTCAGATTTATGAAACCTTTTTATTTTTGAAAAGAGAGAAAAGTGTGACTTCTGGGTTTTGATCTGTAGCTGACCTCATGAGGTGCTGCATCAAGAAAAATATGTAAAATTACAATTTAGTTTTTCTATTTTCACATAGAAGGGAATAAAGGCTTCACAAATGTGAAAAGAAGTTTTATCCAGTCTTAATCTAGTCCAGATCTGACAGGTTCGGAGACGGATACTCACTTCCAGACATGAGGTACAGCCCGTTCGGATCCACGGCGAGACACGTGACAGAGTCCAGGTGAGCGACCATCGAGTGGATCAGTTTACCTTCAATTCAAAATAGAAGAGAAAAATGACTTCCACGGTAGAGAAGCCCGAACCAATCACGGGATGAGCTCGGCCACAGCTGGTCAGCGAGAGAGACTCACAGCTGTCAATCATGACGTCTCAGCCACTTTTTATAGCATCATATAACTCATTAAAACCAAACTTATCAGAAAAATGAACACTTGAACATACATCAGCGTGATAAGAACTACCTCAAATGACAGAAACCATCTTTGGGAAAAATGTATTTCACGTGTACTTTGACTTTTTAGTTTGGCCCATGTACTATCCGCAAACATGGAGGAGGTGGGGTTTATCATGAAAAGAGATGTCACGCGTCATCAATGCGTCATATCTGTGGGGTGCATGACACATACGCAGTAAAATCTGGTCTGTAGTCGCCGAAATTGAGCCAATAGCAGCGCAAGAGCGCAGCACAAGTCACACACCACATGCGCCATACCCCAGAGCTCAAAACCGTGTCCCAGCCTCTTTCAACAGTCCTTGGTTTTGCGGAGCTGTCATGTCGTCCCTCTTTATATACAGTCGATGGTTCAGATGGACAGAAAAGTGAATGAATGTTCTTGTCAAGTTGTATTATTTTGAAGTTTTGAATTGAGAAACATCATATGTGTGATTCATCGCGCAATTCAAATGGGATCAAAACATTTTTTTGTCTCTTGCCATTGACTAGCGTTCATATTTTTTCATGAATAAGGTCCCATGGTGGTCCACTGGAAGGGACGGGACTTCTCCGCTCTCTGGTTATACCCCTGGCTCTTTAGTTGTTGTTCTATTTGTAATCTATCTCCTGTATACTGAATGCATGTTTTTTTGTTTAATGAAAAAAAAGAGACGAAGAAGACAGACTTGTTGAGCCACCAGAAGACATTATAAGACTGTTTTCACAGGCTGAGTGAAAAAGTAAACGTTTGATAAAATTGGTGGCGTGTTCCTTTAAATGTAATAGAAAACCCTCCTCTGCAGCAGCTGGCTGCTGGTGGCGGCGTGTTACCTGTGTTATTATCGAAGAACTGGATGTGCCGGTCCTCCTGAGCTGTGATGGTGATTGGCAGAGTGGGGTGACTCAGCACTTTGTTGATCTTGCAGGGAGCTTCTGTGTGGGGGCGGACGTGAGAAGGACAACATTAGCATTTAATACCAACAATCTCCAGTCCATCAGGACTGAAAGCACTTTGTGAGAGATGGGTTTCTTTCACGGCCGCCGCAGGAAACACAGACACTTAAAGCATCGAGGGAACACGCTGCAGAGAGGTTTCTCTTTTCTCTGCAACAGTTATATATTTTTAGCTCGTCTTTTAACTGGTACGCGTAAACGTGAGCACATCTCCAAGATTCTGGCTTCTCTTCACTGGCTTCCTGTGCATTTTAAGATTGATTTTAAGATTTTATTATAAACATATAAATCGTTAAATGTGCAAGCTCCAACTTATCTCTCAGACGATCCCCCACACTGCCTGTTTTTAAATCAAAATCTCAAAACACACTTTTATTCCTTGGCTTTTGGCTTGTCATGAGAGTTACCTATTTTAATCCCTTTTCCTTTCCTGTTGGTCTCAATGCTTTTATTATTTTAATGTCCTGTTGGTTTAAAGTTGGTCTTGGTGTTTTATTGTGTTGTTTTTATGTTTAACTGTACAGCACTTTCGTCAACTTTTGTTGTTTTTAAATGTGCTTTATAAATAAATTTGGATTGGATTGGATTGATAGCGTCAAACATCAATTGAAAATGCGCTACTATACATTTAATTTATATTATCTGTGTTATCTGGGTTCTGTGCACGGCTTCTCCATAGATTATTTGATTTAGCCATCATAAGCGGCCACAGGCGTCGTCCAAATGATGTACATATTGCTGTAACACAGTTTGGTCGCTGTTTTTTTAACATCACAATAGAAACGATATAGAAAAAAATATATAAATGATAGGTATTTTTATATCATTTGACGACATATATCATTATATCACCCATCCCTAAGTCAGACAGTATTGAGAGACGCACTGAAATGTTGTTAGTTTGGGTCTTTTCATGGGATTTGTTGACAATAGGAAAAATACAGAATAATGCCAGACTGATCCACTAATGTGGACGACAGAAATGTGAAATAAGACATGATTTTCTGTTTAATAGTGTCTTAAAAGAAAGAGATGAGAACTTTGTACTGAATGCAGTGTAAGTATAACTAAATCAGGATTTCAAACAGTTTTCAGATCCTTTACTGAAGTAAAAGTAGCAGTACAACAATGTAAAAATACTCCATTACGCGTAAAAGTAGTGCATTCAGTAGTAGTAGTCTGTGGACCCTGTGGTCTTGTTTTCAACCTCAGATGGAGCTGTACTGATCAGATCAAACAGGGACCAAATTCTCCCTCCATGAGTGTGGAGGTCACCTCGTTTGGACTTGTGATTGGTCAGTGGATTTACCTGGCGGTCCGGCAGATTCCAGCTTCAGGACGAGCTGCTGCGTCTCCATGTTGAAGAGTCCGATGTGGCCGGTGGTGAAAGACGTCACCATGTGAGCCGGGTCACTGCTCACCAGGTCCACCGAGGTCGGCACTCCGAGCTCTGACACAAACACAGAGAGCAGAGGTTAAATGAATGAAGTGTTTCTTTATGGGTTGAGAATATTCTCCTACTTCTTAAGCTAAATAAAGGGACTATATGTACGTTTTTACACGTATAGACATTTTCTAATCATTTTTATTGCAAATGTGTGAACAGGTTGTAACCTAACCTAAAAAATGAGACCTTCCGCGACTTTCTGCGTTTCCTCTATCAGCCTGTAGACTGGCCTGGTTTTTCCAGGAAAATCCAACAGATGTGACGTCATGCGCGCTCGCGAGTGCCTTTACTCTCTTCAGCTCCGCTTCAGGGCTAACAGTGTGCAACCATAGCTAACGTTCGGTTAGAAATGTAGTCCGCAAATGCCAACAAACGACCAGCCGCCACCACAACTCAGACTCCAACACAAACTCCACGGAAGCACAAAAAAAGCAAAGTTATATCTAGTGAAGCCCGTCTTATAAAACAGGAATGTGACCGACATCGAGGGAAAACTAGTGTTGTGGGAGTGTGTGTGCACGTTGGAAGTGAGTGGTGAAGCAAGAGAGAGAGAGAGCGACGTTGAGTGTGTGAGCAAAAAAAGCAAAGTTATATCTAGTGAAGCCCGTCTTATAAAACAGGAATGTGAGCCCAGTCCTGCCGATAAAGATAGTTTGTAAAACGTCCAATCGGTGCCGATTAATCAGTCTACCTCAAGAGGGGGCAGAAAGCGCAGCTGGTACCTATATGTATCGATACTGTATTGAAACTGTTTAAAATATTCAGTATCGCTATGTATCAATACTGAATATTGATTGAGAACACTGGCAGCCATCATGGCCAACAAAAAAAGGTACTGAGACTCCACTGATGATGAGCAGCTTCTCACCTCCTCTCTCGTTGAAAACAGCGAGAGACGGCGAGGTGTCGGCGGCGTTCCACAGCCGGACCGTCCCATCAGCCGAGCAGGAGAGGAGGCGCTGATGGGCCGAGCTGTAGACCAGACCCCACACCGAGTCTGTGTGGCCACACAGCGCCCCCCGCAGGACAGAGGGCTCTGAAAAAAACCATCACAGACAGAGAGAGGGTGTCAAACATACTGAATTATTGAATTATTATCAACTAAATTATTATTGCTGGAACGTACCATATGAGTCGTAGGGGTCGATGTTGGGGTTAGGGGTGTTCCAGCTCTGGATGGTACCGTCCACACCCCCACTGAAGCACTGCTCTCCACTGGAGCTCATGGTGACACACAGCACAGCACCGCTACAGAGAGACGCAGACATCTTTTACAACCTCAAAACTTTCTGTAGAGCATCATAAACCCAAATATACAAATATGTCTGATTTAATAATATGTATGAGCTCTCTTTGCAAGTTATTACATTAAAGCTTTAACATTTTTAAGTCGTAAAGAGTATTTGCTTGTAGGATCAAAGATAAAGTGTGTAAAGGCAGAACTGAGAACCTTTTCAAACAGGATCTCACCTGTGAGCTCTGAAAGTGTAGATGGGCTCCACGTCTAAAGCAGCACATCTGGAGGATTGAAACCCACAACAGAGTTTGTATTAACAGGAAATTAAAACACTAAAATATGATCAAATATATTATTAGAGAAACAGAAACAAAGGCCTGTTTCGGATTATTGCAGTTAAGGTAAATGAGTATAAGTATATTAATGAATGCTTTATATTTTAAACTCACTTCTTGGCGGGCGCCGTCTTCTGGAGGTTCCACAGTTTGAGGGTGTGATCCTCGGAGGCGGTGACCAGGACGGGCTCCACAGGGTGGAAGGCCAGACTCCGGACCGAGTCAAAGTGGCTCCGCAGGGTGAACTTTGGGTTCCAGGTCTTCCTCAGAGCGTCTTTGTTGTTGGTGATCTGAGGGAGGAGGAGGAGGGGATGGGGGCTCATTTACAATCCATGTGATGATGGCGCTTTACTTTTATTTGCTTTACTCTGCATACTGATGGATACTGAAGCAGTGAGAGGAAATCAGAAATGTCAACAAACTGTGTGTCAACACGACTGGATTGTAAGATTTTATACTGAAGACACATGAGAGACAAAACATGTCTGGTCTAGTTTTCTCTGAAAGGAACCCTCACATATCACTGTTTGGGAGAAAGTTTGGATTTCACTTTTAGGCTGTAATTTCTTAATTTTTCTGTCTGTGGAGACAAAAACTGGTCAGAAAGAATTTAAAGAGAACCCATTTTGAGGTGCTGGTTCTTTGCTGCAATCCCATTGTGTGACTTAGGTGGAAAAATTAGGAAAGTTTCACCCAAAAACTAAAATCAAAGCAAAAATGTTATATTTTTATCAGGACTGTCAAAGTTAATGCAATAATAACATGATATCCCTAATTTGATACAAGAAGATATGCATGTATTGCCATTTTCAAAGGGGTCCTATGACCTCTGACCTCAAGATATGTGAATGAAAATGGGTTCTATGGGTACCCACGAGTCTCCCCTTTACAGACATGCCCACTTTATGATAATCACATGCAGTTTGGAGCAAGTCATAGTCAAGTCAGCACACTGACACACTGACAGCTGTTGTTGCCTGTTGCCATGTTATGATTTGAGCATATTTTTTATGCTAAATGCAGTACCTGTGAGGGTTTCTGGACAATATTTGAAATTTTTTTGTGTTGTTAATTGATTTCCAATAATAAATATATACATATATTTGCATAAAGCAGCATATTTGTCCATTCACATGTTGATAAGAGTATTAAATACCTGACAAATCTCCCTTTAAGATACATTTTGAACAGATAAAAAACAATCATGCGATTAATCGCGATTAAATATATTAATCGCGATTAAATATATTAATCGATTGACGGCCCTACTATTTTTTATTTGTTTTTTGAGGAGGAGGCCTGAAGGGTGCAGTTTGGTTCTGAAACAGTCTGGCTGCTCAAGAATTTTCAGTGCTTTCTGCCTCATTTGTTTTACTCACGTCGTACGCCAGGCTGTCAGCCTCGTTAGCGACCGTCAGTCCGGCCAGTTCTCCCAGCCCCAGCTCGTTAGAAACCGCCTCGTCCACTCTGCCCAGTATGAACGACTTCCCAGACGATGGCAGGAAAGTCATCGCTTCTACGGTGACAAAACAGGCAGCTGGGTTAAGAAAGACCTTCTTTATGAACGATATTACTAATAACTAATTAATGTTGTAAAATTGGTGCAGAAAACATAAGTTGGTTAGCGGACTAGTGAATTGAGAGGGGGGCAGTTTACCGTCTTCGGGGCGTCCCACTTCCTGCTCATTGAGTCTGGGTACACTGGGACGGGAGGGAGGCGTCACGGGCGGCTGCATGGGGGATAGATCCTCAGCTTCCCGCAGGTTAGCCAGCATGTCCTGGAGCCGAGACCGGTTTGGTCCTGGAGGAGGAGGAGGAGAAGGAGGAGGAAGGGAGGGACAGCAGTTAAGAGAAGGAGGAGACGATGGGAGACAAAAATCAGAGGAGGAAACAGAAACATGGAGTCAGGAACAGGCAGAGAAACAATGTAAAGAAAAGGAGAGGAAGATGAAAACAAACATTAGCACAATGAAGGCAAAATAAGTCTCAAGAGTTCATATTGTCACAAGAAAGAGAATTAAATCAGCATAAAGGATGGAAATAGAGCAGAAGATGATGCAGCAGCAGCTCTGCAGAGGATCAAACAGAGAAGATGAAGCAAATAAAACCAGAGAAACACAGAAATAATAATAATGAGAAGAAACAGATGAAATGTACCAGCTGCTGTTTGGTGAACTGCAGAATTCATCAACACAAAGACAAGAAGAAACAAACAGGAATATGAAGAGATGAACTGATATCGTTACTGGATATTATCATAATTCATCAATGTCAGAAAACTGCACGACTGTCTGTGTCATTATGGCAACAGCATAATCCATTTAAAGGGACTGTATGTACGTTTTTACACGTATAAACAAGTTTTAATTGTTTTTTATTGCCAGGAGATCAAAACTACGGTGTCTCCCCTTTGTCTTCTGACCACGGTCGGGAGGCTGAAGCTGGAAAAGTTAATACTAGTATCAACATCGACCGGGCCTTCGATTCATGGAGGGACCTTCGTTTGGTCAGCTAACATTACTGCCAACATGTGAACTATAGAGTGATATTATGGTTTTAGCTGCTAATGTTCCTAACGTTAATCAACATGACAGCTGTCAATCATGTTCAGACTTGTTTGTGTGTCGCCTCACTAAGAATCAGAGTAAAAGATCAGACTTGTATTTGATATCGGCAACATAAATATGATTGTTTAAAGTCGGTGCATTCCTTTGGGACTTTTGGGAAAAAGTGCAGGAAATCTACATGAAGGTAGAAAAAATATAAAGAACGTGAAGAAAATGAAAAAGGAGCAAAAATGTAACCAAGACCAGAGCTTTTCTCAAAGGAGACAAAACAAAGAAGGCAGAAGACACAGACGAGGGGAGAAGAGAGTGACGTCCACGTTAGAGACACTGAGACAAAGCAGAGTGAAATCAGAGACAGACTTTTAGCTCAGGTGGGTGATTAAGGTGAGATTAAAGGGTTACAGGGTTGGTGAGGTAGAATATATGGGCTGGTATATTTAAATTGAGCTCCTGCAGCTGAGTCTCTTACAGACTCCATTCTGTGAATCTAGTGATTGAGACCATAAACTCATTGAGGTATCAAGTGAGAAGTAGAGTCATTTTCTCATAGACTTCTATACAATCAGACTTCTTTTTGCAACCAGAGGAGTCGCCCCCTGCTGGCTGTTAGAAAGAATGCAGGTTTAAGGCACTTCAGCATTGGCTTCACTTTTCAGACCGCAGAGTTGCCCTCTGGTCAAGTGGTGAAAGTTTGGAAACCAGCTCCATTTAATAACTAATTCACAAACAAACATTGAACTACTCATTGTTGTTTATGGACCCGGCATAATGCTTCAGCCAGCGAACTTCACTGGTCCTCAAAAGGATGGATAGATGAAATATCTTTTGAGTCAGTAAAATGTTTATCACAAATAGATTATCATGTTGACAAGCTTTTCATCAGGTGGAGCCTTCGCTTCCGATGTTGCAGGGTTTGATCCAGATTGCGTCGATCAATGCTAATATCATGAATTAGCCAAACAGAAAATGAAACTAGGACAATTTTTTTTTATACTTAAAAAGTTAGCGAGTGAATTTTTGCTGCTAAAAAAACCCAACAGATTGTCGGGTCTGTCAGTCAGTAAAAGATCTAACATTAACTGACTGCACAAGCCAATTTGACTTACTTTAAAATATATTTAATCAGCAATAATGTGACTAAATGTGAGCTTAATAGTTTGGCTTTCTAGATACTGATGAACACTTCGAATAAAATGCTGATTAAAATATTTGTCGGCAGACCAGTTAAGCCCCGACAGACTGAGAGGAGAGGAAACAGAAAAACAAAGAGAGTTAGAGGACGTTAAGTAAAAACAGGATGAGGAGAGAGGATGAACTGCAGGCCTGGTTCAGGACTTACTCTTTACCCCCTTCTTGCCCTTGCGTTCCTTCCTGTACTGCTCCTTGAGCTGGGCTATCAGTCCCTGGTCCACGTCCCAGGCCAGTTCACCCAGAGGAGACTGATCTTCCTTCTCTACAGGCCAGCAGGAGGAGGAGGAGGAGGCGGAGGAGGAGGCGGAGGAGGAGGAGGAGGAGGAGGAGGAAGGTGGGGTAGAAACCTGTTATAAGCGTCTGGATGCACTACAGTACATATCCAACTTTACTTTGACAAACCCACTGAGGCGGACGGGATGAGGAGAGGAGGATATTTAGAGTGAAATCTTCTCCTTTTTACAACCTGTTTCTGGGTCTTTTGTAGTTTTGGCCATAATTTCTTTCAGTTTTGATAACTTACTAACTCCACGTAGCTCAACTTTACAAGCCCGAGAGGCATTGCAAACACATGCCATCTAAATCTAAATGGTTTGGAAGTGGGAAATACAAATATAGACAAAAGTAGCCCAATATTGCATTAAATAAATACTTAAACATATTCACTTTTCTTTCCAGGAGGAAGATGAAATCAATATCAATGCTATGTATGTGTTAAGTATTGAGCTGGAGTCAGGACATTGTAAGCTAAGCTTAGCATAACATAAAGACTGTAAGCAGAGAGAAACAGCGAGTCTGGTTCTGTCCAAAATGAGTCCAAAGTGAGCTTTAAGGCCCTGACACACCAAGCCGACGGTGTGCTGTCAGTGAGCGTCTGTCGGCCTAGTTTTTTCGGTGTGTCCTGCACCGTCTGTTCTGGTCTGCCCGTGTCTGAGTTTTTTTGGCCGATTCAGCATGTTGAATCCAGCCAGGCTAGCTGTTTCCCCTTACTGCCAGTCTTTATGCTAAGCTAGGCTAACCATGTCCTGACTTCAGTAAAAACTTCAATGCTCACCTTCATTTTTATTCCCAAATAGAAAACTTTAACCTCAATCCCTCTGCAGCTGAACTGATGCCAAAACTACAAAAATAAGACCCAATATAAATTTCCTGTAACTTCCAGCCTGTCTAAAATAAGTGTGAGTATTGTGGACTATTGTATTAGTGAAGAAATACCATATAATGAACAATGTGAAACACTGCTAAAGAACACTTATAAAGAGTTCTTCATGATTCATTTTAGACTCTGCCGAGGCTCCAAACATGAACAACAAAGAGAAACAAGAGGAACATGAACACAACAGGCTCAAAGTCTCTTCTCGTGTCAAACAAACAAATATAAAAACAAATACGCTGAAAATGAACACAAGACAAAACAGGGTGAGATTCAACAAACAAATACAGTGAAAAATAAAAGCTGGAATCCAAATGAATCGTCTGTTGTTGCTCTGCAGCTCTGGAAGTGAGATGTTAAGACAAAGCAACACTTTCTCATAAAGAAGTCACAAAACTTAACAACTAGACTAAACTTAAACAGTGAAGAAAACAAAATGTCACCAAAATGATCTTGTCGCTCATGGAGGACGTTCCTGAGACCGCAGAGCCGTAAAAATCCACAAATCAACTCCTTTACAGAAGTTAAAGTAGTGAAACACAACAAAGACACATAATGTCATTAAAGGGGAACAACGGGCATTTTTAAAACATTGATATTATTCTGGAGGCTATATAACATGATGGAAAAAATACTGCAACTTGTTCATGTACGCATATATTGCGAGGGCACCCCGGGAAACCACAAGGTGGCAGCGTCGTCACGGTAAACAGCAACTGCCTGTCAGTGGCGATTTGAATGGAGTATAGAATTTCAACATTTGCCATATAAATAAACATGCTGTCACTTTCTGAATCTATTTTATGTTAACAATAAACACGTATAAGACAGGGAAACTGTGTCATACCTTTAGGACTTCTTTTGTTTTCCAGTAGTTACAGTTAATGCAAGTGACTATTTAGATTCTTAACAGTAAGGCTTATTATTTTTCCAATAATGTCCTGGTCATTTCCTATAAAGATTCCTGGAAGAACTAGCAAAACAACTTTTGAATTGCTTGTTTTCTGAATGGAGTTTGGATCGATTAGTGCCAGGCTGTGCAGCTGCTCCATCAACACTCCAGATAAAGTCATCTAGGCATAAATATGGCAGCAACGTTGTTGTCTATACAATAGACAGTTTGTGCTTTATACACATACATTTATACACCGAGTTTCGTCCGGTCTCTGTACAAATATGAGGTACTATTGTAGCTCTGAGTGCCTTCGAATGGCCACAATAAGTTTGTCCTCCATCTCTGATTCAACTACATCAGGACGTCAGTGACGACAGGAGGAGAATCTCAATGCTGATAGGCTTTCACGACCCAGCGTCACGCACGAATGACGCAAATTTTGCGTGTTTGCATTGTGCATCTATACGCCTCTTCACATTGACACATCGCTCTTGATGTGAACGTGCCATAACTAGGCAGATGTAGAACTGGTCTGACAAGGACTGAACAACTCCTCATTGTGGAGACTCAAAAAGTAGACGTACTCATCTCTGTCAAAGTGTTATGAAAATAAAAAAATTGGAGATACAGATTTTGCTGCTGTCACTTCACTGAAAGGATTTCCCTTCAACTTCTCCTGACAGCTGAAATGGTGATAAAAATAAACTCGGCCTGCAGATGGTCGGAGAGCACATGAGCAGATCCAAAGATGAGAAATATGCAGAAATCACTGAGGGGGAGGCTGCAGGAATGACATGATAACTGCGAGCTGAGACAAAGAATGGGTCTCATCATCCGTCGTGGTAGCCCGGGGCGAGTGATGTGTTTGGGTTGTGGAGGTGGCGTGGGTTCAAGAAGAAAAGCCTTCAGAGTCAGAAATGACAATGTGTTTCATAACGCGGCGGCACGCAGCCAAACACAGACGGTTTTTAACTGTGTGTTCAGCTGGCTGTCTGTGGAGGGAAAAACACCGAACAGCAGCAATACCAGAGGATTGTTTTTACAGCTCAAAATAAAAAGATACAGAGGAAATCTATAAAGATTTCTCCTCTCGGGGCTTTAACGCTGGGTATGTGTGGTGAGACCTGCTGCACTGAGTCAGCACTCCTTTACAACTATCTGGACGGTGAAGTGTTGAGTCACAAACTGCGTGGGGATGCTTTTTGTCGTTGGCCGAATGACACTGAATGTGTTGCTAAGAAACAGTAGAAAAAGGGGGATTTTGTGTAAAGTGCGGGGGCTGCCGGGTCGCCAGATGGGAACTTTATTTTGTAAAGAGAGTTTTATATAAATAGACAGGAAATGCGTCGGTGCAGGAGCGGCCTTGTGCTGCCACTCACCAACCCATCTCTTTTGAACTAAGAGGTTTGCGTTTTAATTCTACAGACGACTGGCAGGATATTCATGTAGATTTATATGTCGATACAAAGTTTAACGATTCTATTCCATCTCAGGAGATTTCAGGTTCATACTGGTGGTTTACCATGTTTTTCTATCAGCTGTATACACTCAATATTGTGCTTTTTTATCATTGCATTGAAGTCAGCTCTGGAATAGAAGACCTGAGTGTGTATTTAAAGATATAATATGTAACATTTCTGCATTAAAATGTCTAAAAACAATATGTTATATATTTTGTTGAGTGGTGTCAGTGCCGGCCCCGACCAATTTGGTGCCCTAGGCAAGATTTGAGCTGGTGCCCACACACCCTATTTTTGGTGCACTCGCAAAGCGCGCCGTCGGGAAGTTCTTAAACAGCGTTATTTTTGTGCATACAGGATTGACATAGCCTCTTAACCTGCTTATAATACAGCTACCACACTGACCTTGATTATATATTTTAAAAATCAAACTGCATCCTTCTGGCCTATTTCTAACATGATTTAACCATCTAAAAGTGACAAATAGAACCATAGGTTATATTTAAATTAGACTCTGCCTGTCTCATTGATCACCATGATCTTAAAATTGGAATTATTCTCCTCCTCAGTTCTTGGGTTACTTGGTCTCCTTTTAACCCTCTGAAAATGATGGTGGATCATCTGCCTGGCATTAACTTTACTGTCTTTTGAAGGTGGGTTTCTATCTTGAGACTGTGATGAATCCGTTGATACCAAACATGTTAAGCTATCTTACTGGGAAAGGGTTAAATATCGCTCCAAAGTTGAGCTGTCTTTACTGCGAGGTCCGCGACACCTCAGTGGTAAACGTTAGTGTTAAGGCCAGAGTTGTGTACTTGCATTGTCCCAAATGTTTCCAACACTTTTCAAACCCAGAGAAATCTGTAATTTTCAGCAAGGTCACGGTGCGTTTCATTTGGTCGCCTGTCAATGATGTCATATCCCCTTTGCCCATGCGTCAGCGTTATGGTTTTCAGTTAGAAGCGGTCATAAAAATTTACTTTTTTTTATCCAGTTTTAAACCATATTTTCATGATACACTTGGTATTTAACTATATATTTTAACCAGATGAAGGATTTTAGTCATCAGACGTCTGGATATCAAGTTATCAGAGAAACAAGCTGAGCAAACGTTAGCGGCAGCTCTGCTCGTAGCCCCTCCGGGACGTCCTGTGTAAGCCGAACAGCGTCGGAGAAACACTGATTTTTAACGTGAAACTGCTTTATTCAGTGTTTTTACTGGTTTTAATTGGTTGGTGTGTTTGTTTTGGAGAGGAGGAGACCTCTGCCGCAAAAAACTCCTGAACGATGAACACTGAAGGGATCCTAACTGGGAGAAGCTGACTGCAATGATGACAATGGTGGTGAAGACAACAACTCCCATGATCCCACGCTATTTCACGACGTCACTAAACTCCGTCTTTTGTTATTGCGACATTGTTATAATAATGCGTTTAATAAAAAAAAAAACAGTCAAATTCAGTTAATCATGTTTAAATGTCCCCTGGATTTAATTAAACCAATCACTGAAGGCGTTCGGTTTAAAAACCTTCACACACGTGATTGAAAACCCCTCATCTAAATGTTTTAAGCGTCCCCTTGTCTCACCCCACTCGCCGCTGTCCTCTCCACTCCTGGACTCCGGTGATCCATCCAGCTCGTCCGGACTCGCCAGGAAATCGAAACCCTTCAGAGCCTCCTCTGTGTCGGGGTCGTCGCTGAGGTCAGAGGTTGTGGAGGAAGGGGTAGACGACTTTTTCTTCCTCACCATCTGTTAAAAGTTACAAAAGTGAGGAAGACTTTTGAAAATCTGGCTCTTATTGTTGACGACATCAGACAGGAAATGAAAAACAGGTTACCACTTCTGCAGCTTGAATCAGTTTGAGGAATGTGAGTTAGTTTTCATTTGGAGGAATGATGGGGAGCCATAAAACCACTATATCTTATGTTTGAATAAATAATCATAACTGTGACAATAACAATGCATTACTTTTACGACTGCACAGGGCAGGCGAGTTCTGGGCTGCAACTTTGTCCGTCTCTTTCACTTTATATATCAACAGGGGTGGAATGTAACTAAGTACATTTACTCAAGTATTGTACTGAAATACAAATTTGCAGTACTTGTGCTTTACTTGAGTATTTCCATTCTCTGCTACTTTATACTTCTACTCCACTACATCTCAGAGTCTGTGGGGACCAGGCTTGGGATGCCGATTCCCCGCATGGAGCAAGTACGGAGCGTGGACTGCCAATTTGCCTCCTGGGCACTGCCGAGGCGCCCTTGAGCAAGACACCAACTCCCTATAACGGCTCCCTGGGCGCTGTATAGTAGCTGCCCATTGCTCCTAATATACTAGGATGGATTAAATGCAGTGGCTAAATTTCACTCTGTGCTGTGCTATGTACAATGTGTGACAATAAAACTGGATTTACATTTTACAGTAGGTGATCTGTTAATGTTAACAGGGGGGATGGAACGGTTCGTCGCTTGTTCACCCTCGACTAACAAACCGCCCCACGAATGACTCTTTTGTTCTGCATTTTTTAATACCCCCGCCCTAGCTATACTGTTCAGAGAATATTATAGATCCAAAACGCTGCTACTTCAGCACCACGGACAGCGCTGTAGAGTTATCAATACACAGCACAGTTATGCCTTGTTTATACTCCTGCAGCTGTGTACCTATACGTTCTGTGCAGGCAACGATTGCGCACGGCAGACATACATAGTACAATGCCGGATTACGCGTAGCATGTCATTTCTTTTTGCTTTGGACCCGCAATTTTTAAATCTCACTGCGTGCTCCGTAAACCATCTCTGTGGCTCTGCGCAAGCTTTTCCGCAGAAGTATAAATTAGGCAATTGTCTTACTGTAGCAATGTCCAAGATGGTCTTGTCCCTTCCTTCGCTGTCTTCCTCTTCGTCCTCGTCGCTGAACTCTGCTGCAGCGCTCTCTATGAACTTAAAGGCCTCCAACACGGTGGCCGAGTCGGACATGTCGGGTTTACTTGAAGGAGAGAGTAAAGAGAAGAGGTGAGTCTGGTGGTAAAAAGCAATGAGACGATGAAACTCTGCGTTTTTCTGTCAGAGTAATATAAACACAGTGTCATTTCATACCTGACCATGCCGCTGTCCTTCAGGGAGGACGGTTCGGTGCCGTTGACCATCGGTTCGGCGTTCTTCTCTAAAGGTTTCTCTCCTGAGTCTCCGGTCAAACCGAGCAGCGCTCTCACTCTCTGAGACTTCACATCCAGGATGGTGTCGGTGTATCCGACCTCCTGCAGGTATCTGAGAGCGGAGACAGAGATAAGAGACAGGTTAGAGGAGGCTCAGGAGAGGAAACAATAGAAGGTTAATCATCTCTGTATTACTCTCTTAGGATAAGCTGGTCATAATAATAATAATAATAATAATAATAATAATAATAATAATAATAAGACAATTTGTCGGGCATCATGCAGCTGAGAGGTGGATAAAAGCTTTATATTTTTAATACTGTTGGAATAATAGAGGTATAATGAATGTGAAATGAGCTCTGGTCATCTGCTGGCTTCATGTCCACGAATTAGGCCTGTCAAAGTTAAGGCGATAATAATGCGTTAACGCAAATTGGTTTTAACGTTACTAATTTTTTTAACTTTAATTTTTTAAAGTAAGTTGTAGCGGGCTCAGTTTTAAAGCTAGAGTGAAGGTACTGGTATCCACTGGTACCAACCATGTCAAAAAAGGTATTCTAACTCAAGTATCCAATTCCAAACGGCTGACATGTTCGTTGTTAGCTCCCTCAGCGATGCGTTCTACCGGCATGCATAGTACATTCACGTGTAATCAGATGTAAAGATAGAATTGAATTGAATAGATTGGCCCCATTGTCACTGATGTCCGATCCAGCTATTTGAGTCCGTATCCGACATCGGTATCGGCTCGCTGCATCCCCGGGATCTAATTTGTATGAGTCAATAAATGAGGAAAAGCTTGTGAGGGAAAACTAAAAACAAACTTATGTTGATGAGATTTTATGTACAAATCCAGCTGTTTCTTTCCTTCCTGCAGAGTGTCATCCCCACTGATATAGAAGATGCAGATTCATCCAATTTGTCCAAATTAAAATGACCAGCGATGGAAAATCTCCACACAGGAAGTGACAAAACGTCACTTGACAAAGACATAAGTGACAAAAAGTGAGAAATATCCCATCAGGCAGAGCAGCATATACTGTGAGATTGAGATTAAGACTGGTATTTGCAGTGCACACATACTATAAGTCATAAATACAGTAAATAGAATCCATTGACCTTCTCTGACTTCACCAGAGACTTTTATAAACGTCCCTTTTTACCCTGAACGCCCCTTTTTATTCTGTTTTTCAGTCTCTTCTTCCTGCAGCGTTGGTGCCTTGCTGTACCCGCTGAGCTACACAACACCACAATTATATCAATGGAGCAGCGTCCTTAAAGGGCAATGCCACCAAGTTTAGGAACTTAGATACTCTGTCTGTCCTCCCTGTAATCTGGTACAGTTCAGTTCAGTTTGAAGATGCACATAGAGAACAAAAACACAGAACATCTGCACTGAAAGTTGGTTTTTCATGCCAGTTTTTCTCAACTGATAATAAGTAAGATGCTGGTTTCGTTGAACTGAAATATTTCTTTCATTCCAATGAGTTTATAATATCATCATGTCTGTTAAAAATGTTAGCATGTGCACATTATTTGATAAGACAAACAGATTTGTTTAGTCTCACAAGACAAATTCAAGACTTTTCGGGCTGATTTGGAGTTTTGTTTAAGAATAATGCAAGCTCACAAATGTCATATACTCATAAAATACTTGAGCAAAGAAGTAAAGTTTACCGTTTAACTTGCAATGTCCAATCAGAATTGAGCAACAGGCCTAAAAGAAGCTACTCAGAATATGTTCAAACTAATCTCTGTACTGTACCTTCACCCTGGGACACCAAGAAAAGCAGGACCCGTCTGACCTGAGAGCAGCGTTTTATCGAGAGGATCTATCCTCAGTGGACGGAGGTTTAATTCTGAATAGCATCTAGTGTGTTTGTTCACAGAGAGAGAGAGAGGGAGGAAGGTCGGCCTCCCTCTCTCTGTACCAGCCTCTCCGATCGCAGGAGGCTTCAACGCATCCACACAATCCCCCATTCACTGTCACCACACACACACACACACACACACACACACACACACACACAGTCAAAATAAAGACAAAAAAACACCACACAATCACAAATAAAAGCTCTCAGTCTTCTATTTCTTTCAGACAAAAACATTGTTTTTTCTTTCACTGGTCAATTTTGAGATTTTGGGCTATTTTGCTTCCTTAACATGTCTCGTTTCAGACTAGTGGAAAGAAAACATCCAAAATACACATGTCGGTGTTTATTTTAGGGCTGTCAATCGATTAAAATATTTAATCACGATTATTTGCCAATTAATCACAAATTTTTTATCCGTCCAGAATGTACCTTAAAGGGAGATTTGTCAAGTATTTAATACTCTTATCAACATGGGAGTGGGAAAATATGCTGCTTTATGCAAATATGTGTATATATTTATTATTGGATATCAATTAACAACACAAAACAATAACAAATATTGTCTAGAAACCCTCACAGGTACTACATTTAACATAAAAAATATGCTCAAATCATAACATGGCAAACTGCAGCCCAACAGGCAACAACAGCTGTCAGTGTGTCAGTGTGCTGACTTGACTATGACTTGCCCCAAACTGCATGTGATTATCATAAAGTGGGCATGTGTGTAAAGGGGAGACTCGTGGGTACCCATAGAACCCATTTTCATTCACATATCTTGAGGTCAGAGGTCAAGGGACCTCTTTGAAAATGGCCAGTGCCAGTTTTTCCTCGCCAAAATTTAGCGTAAGTTTGGAGCGACAAGCTAGTCTGACATGTTTGGTACCAATGGATTCCTTAGGTTTTCCAGTTTCGTATGATATCTGTAACTTCACTCGCTAGCTCTACAACTGAACCTGCTACAGCCTCTGAGAGACAAGTTGGTTGGGATTGCCCGCGATCACTCGAGCCTTGAAACTGAGCCCGCTACAACCTAAAAAATCACAAGCTGCCTTAAAGCGTTTAAGAAATAAGTGGCGTTAAAATTTATTTTCGTTAACGTTATTTTCTATTATTGTTACCAACTATAGTAAGGTTTTGAATGCAGGCCTTTTACTCGTAATGGAGTATTTTCACAGTGTGATATTAGTACTTTTACTTAGGTAAACGGTCTCAATACTTCTTCCACCACTGTCAGCTCCAACTGGATTAGTGTGTTTGATTCCCATTAAAAGTGTTAATCTCCATTAAGAAGATTGACTCTGCTGCTTTCTGCTTTTTGTCCTAAGACACACAAACACACACACACACACACACAGTCAGCTGTCCCATGACACTGTGAAAGTCTAAATTAGTGTGTGTGTTCATGTGTGTGTAAACTCACTGTCTGAGCAGCTGGCGTCCTTGTTTCCAGCTGAGCTGATGGCTGCTGTTTGGAGGACTGGGAGCCTCACTGTCATTCCCCTCATCTGTGAGAGAGAGAGAGAGAGAGAGAGAGAGAGAGAGAGAGAGAGAGAGAGAGAGAGAGAGAGAGAGAAAGAGAGAGAGAGAGAGAGAATTATGTATCAACATGTCTCTATCCATTCATTCATCCAGACGTCCTTCTCCCCAGCCACATCCTCCAGCTCCTCCTGGGGGATCTTGTCGTGTCCCCAGATGGGATAAATAATCCCCCGCAGTGTGTTTCTGGTCTGACACAGGCTTTTTTCTCGCCATTAGACGTGACCAGAATACGTCCACAGGGAGGCGTCCAAGAGGCATCCTGGTCTGAACCACCTCAACTGGCTTCTTTCAACACAGAACTCAGAGGGATGTGAGGAGATGAGAGAGGATGGTCTTTGGTCTAAAAGTGTTCAGCAAAATTACAAGATTGAAGACTGTTTGAAACAGCTGAAAGCGCCAGTACAAGCTAGTAAGGAGACCTTGAGTTGAGATTGTTCTGTCGAACAGCGACATGTAGTCATGTAGAGGTAGGGCTGTCCCGAATACCAGTTTTTGTTGTGTGATTATTCCTTATTTCATAGGCTATTTTGGAATTTATACATTATTACAGTCTGATATATACTGTATTCAAGCTCCAAAGCATTCGGGTCAGCCCTTTGTAGAGTTGACCCTCTCGTTCTGTGGGGAAAAAACAATGTTGCATCGCCTCAAATCGCCTTTGTCTTAGCCAAAAAGTTGCACTCGAACACACCGCAAAGACGACAGCCGACGACCAACTACCTCGTACGTTCTGCGCCTGCGTGAGATGTAATAACTCTCCACACCAGCAGATGGCGGTAGTCTGTATTTAAGCGGAACCGCCAATCAGAGTGATTTCTCTCACCAACGGACGCCGACGCTGAATCAACATGCTGAATTGGCCGAAAAAACTCCGTCACGGGCAGACTGGAGCTGATAGTGCGGGACACACCGGAAAAACTAGTCTGACGGACGCTCACCGACGGCTCCAGACTCTCCGACGGCTGACCAAAGTCTCTGCATTCACCTGCAGTCTAGATCACAATGCACCAGACCTATAACCCCGCAGGTGGGGATCCTACATGGCGTGGCCCCACCATGTTTGTCTTGGCTCCAGTTTCTCTGATTTGGCTGTTCAATACGAAGATTCGACTATTCTTTCTTTTTTATTCATTTCGATATGGAAGCCCTGAAAGGCAAGCAAGAAAAAAAAGTGATCCATTTTCTAAGTCTGATCTAAATGGTTTTCTCTCCGGTCTTTATGACTTAAGAACAGGTGAAAAAATGTTTTGTCAGGATAATCTTTCAAAGGGCCTTTTCGTTCTATCTGTGAAACAGGTAAAAAAAAAAAAAAAATTCTAAGTTACTTTTTTCCATCTGTGTGAGGACATGTGAATGTTTTTTTTCTTAAGGCTCATTTTTCGAAGTGTTTGTTGTTGTAATACTTATTTTCGACCACCGGAGTGCGTTCTTGAACAATTTCAAGTTGACTGAGGGGACGGATGATTGGACTTTCATGGGGCAGACCTACTATCTATTGTCGTTCCCAGAAGTCGGTCCCTATAGCACCTCCTTCCCGATGACATCGGGCTACTATTGTTCAGGGACCGGCTCGTAGTCTGTTCTGTCTCTCAGCCGAGCCACAGCAAGAATGTATGTTTCTATAATCTCCTAATCTGATGCAGTGACCATCTTTAGAACAGCAGGCAGGTCTGACCGCAACAGCTACAATCACCAGACAGAAAGCTGCAAAAACATCTCAGCAGAATATCAACAACAGAGAGGAGAGAGAGGTTCGTCTTACCTGAATCATAATTTGGAGGTATGATCTCCCCCTGGATCAGTTCGGTTCCATATTTCAGCTTGTGGTATTTCGCCCTGAGGGTGACAAATTGGTTATCACAATGTCTGAGTGCCCTAACTGGCTTTTATTACATCGTTATTCTTTATTTCCACAATAAATGTATTGTTACATTATGTCTTTTTGAATAAATTGTCCAATAAAATACAATAATCCACAGACTATGTGACATGTGGTGGCTCACTGTGTACATACTGTACAAATAGTTTAGATATCTCATTACTTTATTGCACTTCACCATGAGTCAATTTGCAGAGACTTAAAAGTTTAAGTTTCTTACAGTGACTGACTTAAAGTTGACAAAATGTTCAAAGATTCAAGTCTCTGCAAGTTGATTTATGATAGAAATAAACTGAAACCATCAGCTCACAGAAAGGAAATAAATCTTTAAAAAGATTTGAAATTGATAAACTAATAAAAAGCACCAGTCTGGTCCTTTAAAGAGATGCTGACACTAAACCAAGAGAGTTAAAGTGTCCCGTTGTGTCCTAAATGAAGTCTGTTATAGTTTTCCCACAGCCCCCCTCTTCCCTTCAGTAAACAGCATCCAGACCTGCCAATCAGCCACTCAGAAAAACCAAACTGTGTGAAATCCGTCACCAGATTATGTGATTTATTACTAATAATTCCATTAGAGGATAAGCTGCTCTTTGAGGTGGACGGATCAATTTCACACTGATCCTATTTGTCAATCAGTCACTTTAATTCTGTTAAATTCCTCATGAGATTATTGAGGTTAGAGTTCGTAACTGATATTTGCCAGCAGTATTCTCAATACATTTCTCTTCTTGTCAACAAAACAATGAACTTCTTTGAGATATGTAGGCAAGAACATTTTGAAAGTGAAGTTATACAAGTAATTACATTATCCATCATATTAGGGCTGTCAAAGTTAACGCGTTAATGAAAATTAGTTTTAACGCCACTAATTTCTTTAATGCATTAACGCAACTTGACATTTTTAGGTTGTAGCGATCTCAGACCTCAAACCTGAGGAATCCATTGGTAGCAACCATGTCATACTAGCTTGTCGGGAAGGAGTCTAAACAACGCTCCAAACTTACGCTAACTTTTGGCGAGGAAAAACTGGCATGGTCAATTTCAAAGATTAATCACAATTAACTATTTGAATCAATTGACAGACCTAATTATTATTATTATTGTGATTATTTTTATTATTATTATCACCGTTTTGTGTTTTTTTATTATAATTATTATTGTTTTCATTTATTTTAATATATATATTTTAATTTTCTTTTCTTTTTTATTATTTACGTATTTGTTTTTATATATATATATGTATATATATATATATACACTGTATTTATAGATATACACATTCTATTTTTTCTTTTCTTTTCATTTTTATTATTTATTTAATTATTATTTTTTGAAGAGTGTTCTTATCTTGCAAAATGATGCTTCACAATAAAAACATTTGAAACACAAAACAATGAACTGATCCTACGAACAAGTTTCAATTAAAAAGCAACAAAGAATCTGAAAGAAAATATCTGATTCTCTTTCTGCATTTTGCAGGGATCAAAAAGATTAAAATTGTGAAACAAAAACCAAGATTATATTTATGGTTGTAGGGTTAAAGGTTAGATTTACCGTCGGTTTTATTAGTGCATGTGTGTGTGTGTGTACTCACCTCTCCTGTTTGAGGGCGTACTCCAGCATCTTGATCCGTCTCACCAGGTCTTTCTTCAGGTTCTCCTGACCTCGCCGCTCCCCCTGCAGGAAGGCGATCTGAGCCTGTAGGAGCAGAGGAAACACTGGATGATGATGCTGGACTACAGAGAGAACAGTGGAAACCACATTTTAACTTTATTCTCATTTATCACGAAGATTGGATCCCTACTGTGTGTTTCTATTAAACACCAAAGTGCAGTTAATTACACGAGGCTTAAAAAACACAAAAGAAAGACTAACAGACGGTGCGGATGAGATTAAACCAAACCTCAGGGGGAGTCGATAAAAACATCTAATCTCCATTAAACATGATGATGATGATGAGAAACTAAAATAAAATCACTGAATCAACAGAGCGGAGTCTGAATATTTTTTTGTTGCTGTAATTATTTGCCTTGATGTGCTTTTATTTTCTCTGATCTTCGTCTCTGCGCTGTGGCGATCCAACCCCCCCACAGAGATCGTTAAAGTTTTATCGAGTCTAATTCTGATTTCGTTTATCTCTAATTTGGTGCTCAGCTGCACCGCAGGCCCACAGAGGTTTGAATAGGGGAAGCAGTGGCGGAGGTTTAGTGGATTTAGAAAATGGTTTGTGATTTCTCTGAGGGGTAGAGGTGTGAAGGACCACGAAGGCTAAAATAACTCCCAACATCCACAAAGCCCTCGCACAGCCCGATCCTCAGTCCCTTCCTCCAATCACTCCTCTTCTTCATTTGCAATATCACAACGTCCATTTCATTGTGTGGAGTCAGATGGTCTTGGCAGCTTTTCATGAGACGCTTTCTGTATTAATTCTTATATTTTTAAAAAACATTTTAAATTATTTTTTTATGTGTGATTGATTGTATGTATTTACATTATAATTAATGTTTTCTTTTATTATAGGTTATGTTTATTAGTAGTATGTGTTCTACATAAGCAAGTACATTTGTGTGTATCTGTGCACATGTGTATTTTTCCTTTTCCTTTCTTTTTAAAATGTATTTTCCTCATGCACCAATGGAAATGTTTACGTATATTACATATTTCAATTTCTCTGCAAAATCTTTTAAAAGAACAAAAAAAGAAGAAGGCTTTCTCTTCTGTCAGGTCATCAGGTATCCAACGGTCCCAAAGCCCCCTGGGAAATGGGACAGGGACTGAGAGGTAACTTGTGACTGACTAACACGTCGCGTCTCTGCGTCTGATCCGTCTTAACGTCTCCTCTCAGACGTGGGTTGGACGTGAGGCAGCGACTCAGCAAGCAGCGTGGGAACAGACGACATGTGACCGACTTGGAGTCAAGGTCAAATAATGTGAGAGGAGACGGAAAACTCAGAAACCCTGAGCTGTAAAACTGTCCAGGCGTTAGTTCCGTTTGGTCAGAGTCATAAATCAGACACATAAAGTAGCTTAGATGTTTTGTGGTCTTAAACAATGAAATGACAGTTTAACAATAAATAATAATGCGTTTGTCCTTGACCGTGAGTTTACTGTTTGCTTGGGAGCTGCAGGCTCTGTGTGCAGGGACCCAGCTGTTACCCAACAGGATACATGACACATCAGCGCTGACGTCACACCCTGAACCCCCCCCCCCCCCCCCCAAACCCCTCTGCACCCCAGAGGTTCAACCCTTTTACTGCCTTCTCCTCCTCCTCACACTGAGAGCTGTTTGTGTGTACGGTCGCTTTAACATCCAGGTCAGCTGTTATATGAGAGTTCATAAGAAACAGTTCCAGCTGGCAGGAAAGCTGCGAGTGTTTACCTCTCGTCACCTGACTCTTTCATCTAAAATACTGCAGAGTATTCAACATGCAATTAACTATTTAAGTTGTTTTTTATTCTACTAACACTGAATCAGTCGGCTCTATGATTTTAGCTACTTGCTACTTTGGTTCAAAACAAAACTAATCCAAAACAATGCTGCTTCTTAAAAGCTGCAGAGAACTGATCCCAGTGCAAACACAAGCTATCAGTGAGTACGCTACCTGCTAAGACTGAAACAGAGGTGAGTGCAAGTAGGGTTGGGTCGGTGTAAAAAATCTCAAACTGGTTTGATATTAAGCCACAACACCGGCCCGGACAGGTTTACTGATTTTTACCAATAAGTGTCTCACTTCACTGAGCAGCCGCTCCCGACTGGAACATAATGAGACTGAGAACCCGTGAATGAGAGTGTAGCAACTCCAGTCCACTTGGTGAAGGTAATGCACCTCTAAGCTGGTTTGCCAACCACCAATAAACACTAAATAAATAGAAGAAACAGAGAGTTTAGAGGTATAGAGGTGAAACTCTAATGCTTTTTTGACAATGGCCGCTATATTGCGCTGCGGTAGCACTGCCGCCATTTTGGACTGTAAACGCCAATGAGTCAAATAGTGCCTCGGCTACGCAGTAAATTGCGAACGGTCTGTCGGACACTAGTGGCTCTGTTAGTCTATTTATAAACAAACATAATATTATGTTAATCACGTTGTCAAATTGCTTGTCACTAATGCAATACAAGCTGGATTTAGCGCTGAGCGCTGATGTACTTTTAAATTTGCCAAGTCACAGTAATAGTTATAGCTCATACACCCGTCCGAACCAACAAATACCGGTTCTGATAGATCCCCCGATCTATTAGACAAAATTAAAACAATTAATTTGATAATAAATAGTTGCTGATCGATTCATCTGCATATTGTTTTATCTCTAGTTTCAGTTCTCGCAATATTCCAGAAAACGGAGGACCAGTTAGTGAACACATTAAATTGTGATTCATTGTTTTGATCTGAGCAGAACGGACGCTGCAGGCTGCTGCTCTGTTTTATGAGCGTCACTTCAGGCCGTTTTACGAGCTAACTGACTGGACTGCATGTTTGCAAACTAAACCCCCCTCCACACACACACACACACACCAACACACACACACACACACTGAGGAGGAAGTAGGACACTCAGCCCTTCATTCATGTCAAACACACGTTATAACTGGGTCGCTCCACACTCGAGGCGACTGCATTTGAATTTCACAGAGATGATGACGGTAAACTTTATTCTGGAAATGAGACGAGCGCTCAGTTTGGAAACAGTTTTCAGTTCTTGATCACGCAAAGCTGAAAATAATCATAGTGTCACAGAGATCAAACCTTTTTGGGACCTAAAATACAAACACAAATGTATTGTTGCTGCATTGCATTCTGGTCTTCTTCTTGCTCCTGTTGGTGCAGTTTTTATTGTGACTCTGTGACGGATCTCTGCCGGTATGACTGTTGTGAATATCAATGCTGTTTGATCACATTATCAATAATAATGCTTTCGGACAACTGCTGTTGTGTTCACGACATCCAACAATCCGACATCTGATATATAAGAGCTAACTGCTCTTTAATGCAAGAAATGATTAAATCTCATCACCCATTTCACAAGGTTTATTATGGTTTGTGTTCTGGATTTGATTTTTAACAGCGCAGCTCGTAGATGCTGGAAAACAGTTGATGATGATATAAAGTTTAAATAATCTGACTTTAATGAGCCAAAACATGAAAAATAACACACAAGTTTATGCCCTCTTTATGATAATCACATGACATTTTTTGCATGGAATATAAATGTGTTATTTTTGCATATTCTAAAAATGATGTGTTTGAATATTTCTACATGCTGGGGTCCATAAACAGTCTTGGAATTACATAAATTGGGTATCAGTGTAAAGCTGAGGCTCTTGTGGATCCAATGAGCCCAATTGTATTCATGTGTGATGATGTTAGTCCCCATAGTAGCTATTTCATTGTAGTGAAACCATTTTTTAAAACTTGACCTCCCTGACCTGTGGTGACCTCTAGGATAATCACAGCATCATGAAACTTTACAACCACAAGCCAGAGACCTAGAGCGTTCAGAGGATGGATGGTTTTCCTAGGTAGATTAACAATAAGGCAGTTTCTGAGCAGTTTCCAGAACAGAAGTGCTCGCCATCCAATCGCCGAAAAATGCAATTCTTGCAGAAATCTCCAACTGTCAAAAGTTTTGAAACCAAATCACAGCATGACTTTTTTCTATGGTCTTCCTCAGGGTCTTGGTGTCTTAATGTGGTATTTTGGAGGGATTATTGATCGTTTTCATCAATTCTCAAGTGGTAAAAAATTATTAAATTTAGCACCAAATCTGTGTAAAATTGCTGCAGCAACTTATGAGACATAATAGAGCACGAGAATGACCATAATATACTTCTATCATAAACCATTTTACACTTTCACAATTTATTACAATTAATTAATTAATTTTAATTTTTTTTATTTATGATTAATGACTAGAAGAACTTGACACACAGTGCTATGCTGCATCATTATTCTCCAAGTTCCCAGCTTTCAGATGATGTACACCACTTCTATGTGACACATACTGTTGACCTGCTATCTCTCCCTAAAGACCCCCTGTACCCCCCTAAAAAAGACAAAAACGGGTCTATGAAATGAAAAACATCTTCTCACCTCTGATTGGTTTATGAGCTCTGCTGGTGTTACAGTAAGTCCACCAGGAGCAAGACGTTCTTAAAATACAAAATAAAAAAGTTCATTGAGTTTAAGTCCATTGAGCTCTTTTACAGTCTAGCTCTTGAACACGTTACAGATGTAAAGAGTTTAAACTCTTGCAGTGACTACATCGTCCTGTGATGGCGGTGAACTCGGTGGGATGGGTGATATTTAAGAAGCTTTTGTGTAGGAGGGCATCTGCAGCACATCGGAGGCGTCTTTTCTCATAATTATAGATTTTACTGAAGCATCTGAACGTCATGTTTTAGCAGCAGCCAGTAAATCGCTTTACAGAGAACAGAGCCGAATGTGGAGGCAGGAAGACTAATCGATAGCAGAGGTCACACTGTGACAACTCTGTACAATTATAAGACTTTCCATTGAAGCACTTAGATGACCTCAAACTGCTCTTCTTCTCTGGTTTAGTCATTCAGCCGTTTCCACTCAGCCGTTAGGCTAAAACGCCTCTGATGCAGTGAATCTGTTAAACAGGTTGGAAAGTACATTCTGCTGTAAACTAATTCCCTCATGTTCTCTGCGTTCACACATCGAAATCCCAGGATATGAAATCCCATCAGAGAGGGAACTCAGAGCAGGCATTATATATATATATATATATATATATATATATATATATATATAACTATGTAATACTAGCTTGTTGGGAAGGAGGTTAAATAATGCTCCAAAATTACGCTAAATTTTGGTGAGCAAAAACTGGCATGGCCATTTTCAAAGAGGTCCCTTAGTATAATAACAGTATAATAACACCAAAGATTGAACCAGATGGCGCCTCATATTATCTACTTGATCATCATTTACGCCAACCACCCATTCTTCATCTTCTATTCATTCAAAACCAACGTCAGAACTACCAGACAGAGTTTGGAACAACAAATGAATTGAACAAACATTTTTGTTTCAGTGGCTCAAAACATAAATACATATTCCAACTTTATCGTGGTTTAAAAGCAGGTAGACAAGTTTGAGACGGCTCAATTTCAGATGAGGAACCATCTAGCAGGGAGGGCAACCCCTCAGAGGTGCCTTCACTCTAAATGCAGGACAAACTGGGTAACCCACTTGTTAAAAATTCCCATCAGCCTTTTCTTCTTTTTTAGTCAGTGCTCCACATCAGATCACAGAGGGAGCAGAAATGCAAATGGGCTGCTTTGATTCATAAAAGCTGCACTCTAATAAGAAGGAAACTTCTAATAAGGAGTTTCAGTAGAAGTGAAATGAATCTATTTCTGTGATGACATGATGGAACTTGTTCAAAGTTTCACCAGTATGTCCAGTTACACTTTGTACTGGTTGTTATTTCAGTGTGTGAAGCTGTAGACACTTGATGATATAACACTGTGAGCTGGTTAACAGTTCTTTTGTCCTTAAATCATTATGAGTAGTTTGTGTGCTTGTGTTGCCTTGTTAAAGCAGTATTCATTGTGTGTTTTAGCCACCGGGAAGCATAGGAACTAGAGACTGTAGGTGGACGTAGTCACCGTGACGTCACCCAAGCATACCCTGCTTTATGGTCTATTTGACTCTAAATGGGACCATAATTTACTAAATGAACATCATGCTGTATTGAAGAAGACTTGAAACTAGCGATTGAGACCATAAACTCATGTTTACAATGTTTACTGAGGTAATAAATCAAATGAGAAGTAGGGTCATTTTCTCATTGACTGCTATACAATCAGACGTCTTTTTGCAACCAGAGGAGTCGCCCCCTGCTGGCTGTTAGAAAGAATGCAAGTTTAAGGCACTTCCTCATTGGCTTCACTTTTTAAACCCGGAGGTTGGCGCCTGATTAGAATAAGCTGAAGTCCAATATTCTCTCTCTTTTAGCTCTGTTTTTGGTCTCTACCAACTCCTGAGGGAAATATCTGTCTCTTTAGCTGCTAAATGCTCCACTATGTTCACCAGCTAGTCTCTTACTGTGTCTGTCTGCTGTTTGCTGCTGAGCAGGTGGTGTACAGTGGCTATTTACAGCTTTTTCTCTTAAAAGGACGCTATGAGAGCGGTGAGAGTGAACCACAACAGTAAAGTTGTGGGTTGGCCAAATAAACATTGACCTGAAACTCACTATAAAGCTCTGTAAAGCTGAGTCACGTTGTCATTTCATACATTGTTATCGTAAAAAATATTGAATATAGCTGCTTTAAGGAAAGGATGCCATTACATTTTTCTTATGTGGACTTCAAACATTTGGTTTGAAGGTACAGAAAGTGAACAGTTCATCCTGATAATCATGTTTGCTCTCAGCTCTTCTTCACTGAGCTGCCGTCTGCTCACAGAGAGGATGTGTCGGACTACAGAGTCTTACTTTGTCTTCTTTAAGACAACAGGGATTACAGGCCTCAGGAAGATTAAATTGTGTCAGCTTTCAGCTGTCCTCAATACAGGAAACACCCCACTGACAGGAAGACAACACAGCAGCTCTGAACTACAATATAGCTGGCGTGGTACAGTCAGCGTTTGACCTATACTCCCATTTATCAGCCTCTCAAAGTCTCTCATTAGCTTCAAATATAGATGTACTGCATCATTTCTTTTTCAGCATAACCAGGATTCAGGTCGGTCACGATAACTACTTTTGTTGGATGATACATTGTCTTAGAAATAATTGAGATAAACGGTATTATTGTCATTTTAAAACCATTTTATGCCACTGATATAATGATAATAGCATAATAATGTATACACTTTCACTTTTAATTCTTGATAACATAAAGAAACTGGAATTGGATTGTGGGAAAAATATTTAAATATCCTAAATTAATAAAATATAATTATTATAAAAAAAAACAAATTAAATGGACTATCGGGCTCTGTTAACAAGATCGCTGTCACACACTTTTTAATGGACTTAATGAACCGACAAAGTACACGGAGTCGGATACAAGTGCAGCAGTTTTAACAGCTTTTGACCAATTAATTAGAGAAAATACCCGCGCTGACGTGCTTATATACACATGGCTTTAAATACAGATCTCTTCCTGAACAGATCTTCATTTCAGCAGATGGATTTATTAGTAGTTTATCTTTGGAAATCATGCTAAAATCACATATCTGCTATCATAAAATACAGTGGTTGGTTCGTTTGCTTTCACACCACAAACGAACCGCACCAGAGTCCACTTGGAAGCGGTTCGGTTGTTTGGTTCGTTCCAGGGTACGATTGACAGCTTTCACACCGGCCCAAATGAACCGTACCAACCGGTCAAATGGGCCGAAGTTCATTTTAACCGAACCAAACAGGTTAGGTGTGAAAGCACCCTAAAATTTCTGACTTCACAGGGGTCAAGGGTCAACTACTAGAATGTTAATTATTTAAAAAAGCATCATAACTAATAAATAACAGGCAACTATTCAGTGAGTTCTTTACAGTCTCTAACACCATCGAGTAGAACGGGACAAACTTTCAATTGGATTGCCATAATAACACACAGTGAGGAGTTACAAGCAAGCACGGCAGCTCATTTTGCTCATACTGATCAGAGCTATTGATGTGTTGATCGACAGTGAGATAGACCAATCGGGTTTGTTTACAAACCTCACTTAAACAGTGGGCAGCACACTGGTGTTCTTAAACGTCTCCTTTTGAGTGGATGAAAACTATAACTTCTCTACAAACTTGTGGGATGACAAACTACTAAAACTGATTTCATTTCTGTATAAAATCAATATCCACTACTGTGCATTCCCACACACCAAAGCCCCCCGAGGAGCTGCTGCAGAAGACATCTTCCATCTGAGAGAAACAAGCAACACCTCCGTCCTGCTGGACAGGCAGCGTGGGAGGACACACAGCTGAGCAGCTCATCACACACAACTAATCAACACAAACTAATCTCAACTCTCTGAATCTTTCTAGTTATCAAAATGATTTTAGTAGTTTGTGTTTGAAGTGTTCCTGCTGACAGCTGGGCTGATGTGGTGTTTGGTTGATGTACTGGTGTCTTCAGTCAGACTTTAGAAGTAACAATTGATGTTTCAACAAATCACACAATGATCCTTGACACAACTTTGACTTGGTGTGTAGGATTACTGTCCATCAGCAGCGATATCTAGGTTCTTTTGTAGAAAAAACACGTTTTAAAAAATTTACTTTTGGAAGTTGTGAGTCGATTCAGAATCTTAGGGTTCTTTGACATCAGGTACCCGGATCCGTGTACACTTGACCCCAAAGTCCAGTTTGTTTGATTAGTGTGAACGCTCCGTACTGTACTGGGGCACGTTTTGTCGATCCGTACTCAAGTCCACTTGAAAAGGTGGTCTTGAGTACGGATCGTGTGTACTCGGGTACGGTTCGCATCAGGTGTGAAAGCCAACTGCACCGAAACACGGAAGTGGGCCGCTATTTAACGGGAGTAACGTTAGCAGTCAGCGTGTAGTTGAAAGGGGAGGCTTTTTTCAACGCCACCGGTCTCCTCCGAAATCTGTATATGTGCACGACATGCGCCATAAAGCTGGAAGGCAGACGATGGGGGGGTGTTTGTTATTTTATTTTGGTAATAAATGGTCTGCCTCCGAAGAACGAGAATCGCTCAGCTGCTCAGCGGGCGGAAGGAAAGAGAGACAGCGGGGGAAATAATGTGTAGAGTCGGCATATTTTCACATCAAACTCTGTGAAATAAGAGTTTATTCCAACCAAACCAGAGGTGGTGATAGTTGGAAAGACTAACGATGACGTTTTTTGTGAGTTTTATTTTGTCTCTGTCAAGTTTGAATGAAGTGTTTTACGATGCTCCGCCACTAGAACAGCTGATCTCAACATAAACAAATACACGTGGATAATGACGCAAGAGATCTCTGGTACGGAACAACTTTTCTAATGTGAAAGCTGAGTGGCGGGGGGAGTGGAGAGGGCAGGCAATCATACTCGGGCACGATACGAATCAATCATACCCAATATGAAAACGCCTTTAGAAGATAAGAATCTTGATTCTTACATGAATTGATTTCGTTCGTCCTCCATCACCCACCAGGTGATCCTCGATCCTTGACGTGGACTTGTCTCAAATAACTTCTGTTTTTACTTGGAATTGCTCTGACAGACCAGAGTCTCTGCAAGTTGACTTTCATAGAAATAAGTGGAAACAAAAAGCTGCCTGGAAAGAATGAAATCAATCTAAAGACTGAGATTTGGAAATTGGGAAGCAGCGATGAGCTGCAGTTAGTTGGCTAAAACATGTAAAAATAGTCTATGCTGTATATCAAACAACAAGGCCATAGAGTTTTCTTTTCCCTTGTCATAATACAGTCATCCGAGCCTCTGTAACCTCATTTAACCACCTTCCATAATATCCACGACGCCCCACCCCAAAAGACACATAATATGCTGGATAACTATAACCCCTCGCTGACACCGTATTAACGATGCAGCAATATTTTGGGACACAAAGAAGAGTCCTGTGGGAGGGGGATTTCCCGCCGCTTAAATCTGGAGCAGTGAGGGGATTAATCTTCCAAGGAGCCGGAGAGGAGGAGATGAAGAGACGGAGAGATGAGAGGGTGGAGGGTGAAGGGGAGGATAAGCTGCTGAGAGAGAGAGGGGTGACGGAGGGGTGATGGTCTGTCTGATAAACTCTGTCTGAGTCTTCAGAGAGCTGGATCTTTGCTCTCAGGGAAAAGCTGTCATATCCAAGGTATGATTTCACCAAGGCAGGGTTAGGTAGGAGTTGCCAGTGATCAATAAAGGTCAACATTTTCTTTTTTTGTAGGAGGCCAAAAAGTAACCAGTAGACGAAAAGCGTCTGCAACAGAGATCAGAATTATTCATCTCTAAACTCTAAACCATCATGTTCTTTATTCGCTGGGAATTCAACATACATCACATCACTGCACCATGGCAACAAAACTCCCCTTAATCTATACAGATGCTGGGTCACCATAGCAACCGGGCAGAGTGGAGGTTTCTGACACAACTTTGGCTGTTTAAAGGGTGCATGGAGACGAGAACGCAGGGTCAAAACTCTGCATGTGTCGGTCTGACAGTAGTTGTTCGCAGCATTAAACAACCATATATATGATTGCAGTATGGGATTCATCAGGTGCTCGTTGAGTGCATGAAAACACACTGAAGGAGTGAAAATAAATTACATTGCAATAACTACACAGTTATGTGTGCATGCTTGGATGTGCTGACTGTCTGATGGTCGGGTCTAGAAGGTAACATGCAAATTGTGAAACTCTCGCGAGATGGTTAAGGTTAGGCATTTACCTGGAATAGTTAAGGTTAGGCATTGACCTTGAATAGTTAGGGTTAGGCATTGAGCTTGAATAGTTAAGGTTAGGCATTGACCTTGAATAGTTAAGGTTAGAATAGGGATGTCACGGTGAAGAAATGTACCCACCGGTTAACAAACGTGTGACAACACCGGTGTTACCGATTACACCGGACATTTTACAAGAAAAGATGATCCTCAATATCTGTAGATCGCTTATTGTGATCTTTTACGTTGGATGGCTGCGTGTCTGGCCTCTCCGGTCCAGCTTTTGCTATAGGGCCGCAGGTTTCCACATGGCGCTGCGCACAGCGGCGGTGAGCGATTGTCTCATTAACATTATGGTTCCCTTGTAGCATTGGGTTTAAAATAATAGAAATATTCCCAAATAGGCACTTTTACTTTTCGCTTTGACACCAAATCCCCCGCCATCGTCTTGTCTGTCAACTCTCTCTCGTCCTGTGTGTGAAATCTGACTCCTGCTACTCTGTGCTGAGACTTCGTACAGAGCGGACACTTTCACTTTCAGTTTGTAGTGCAAAAATGATCTCAATGGGATTTATTTATATAAAAAAGGCAAGGGGCAGTGATGTAATTGGTGTATGCCCAAACACCATGTAGCACCGTCCAACACGGCAAGCCTAGGTTAGGATAGGTCGTCAGGCAGCGAGTCTTACTAGAACTTGCAAGTTTTTGCCTGTGTTCGCAATTTGCAGGTTACCCTCTAGACACTACCCTGTCTGATTGACTGATTGGTTGGTTGGTTGGTTGGTTGATTGATTAATGGCAGCTGAGCTAATTTGTACATTCTCCACATCTGTAGTTCAGCAAGTAGCAGTTAGGGAACACAGAACCTCCAGAGAAACATCCGTATCGTCGTAGGGGATAACCGAGTCTAGAAGGAGGACGAAAACAAAGCTTCCTCAATACAATCCGCCCTCAGCTCGTTACAGTAACAAGATCACATTCCCCACAATCTTCCTTTCTCTTCATTTCTATTTTGCAAAGGAGTGTTGGCACATCTGAGCTACCCACGCCGCTGGCATCACCACGACGTCAAACTCCACGGCTCTGGTTTTACAATAGAGGTGAAAAGACGGATGGAAGGAGGGGCGGTGTAAATGAGACAGAGGATGATGGGAGGAAGTGTTTTGATATGATGCCCAGAGGAGCAGATATCAAGAGACAGAGATGGGGAAGGCGAAGGGGGAAGGGAAGGCTTTGGGATTAACAGGAATAGCGACGTGTCGAAGTCCCTTGCCCACTCACTTCTTCCCCTCGGGGACCGTCGACGACACGCGTGCTCCTCTGAAGCTGACAAGACTTTAATTAGAACAACATAAAGCCTTCAAGAGCAGAGCTGAGGAGGACGAGGAGGAGGAGGCAGGAGCAGAACAAAGAAAGTCCTCGCCAACTATGCAGTCTGTCACATCGCAGGAAGGTCTGCAGAGAGTTCTGCAGGAGCTACGAGGGGAATACCGCCATGTTGGAGGAATCCTTTTTCATAACAAGATAACAGTAATCATAATTGTGTTCTGGCTTATGACCCAATTTCAGGATTCAACAATTCATGTGACACCATGGATCATCCCCATGAAAATCCATTGCAGATTTTGTGGGAAAGTATCTGTTGCGATATTGCTCAACCAAAGTTTGAGGCAGACAGATGGACAAACCAACTGGCTGACTGATCAACATTGTCAACTCTTGCAGGGTTAAAAAAAAGAAAACAGCGATGCCAAGAGGTTCACTTAAACATGATGATGTGTAGCGATAACCACCAGCGTAACTGTTGCGTCACCAGATACAAAAGAGTTTCTCAGTTAAATAAAGCCTTTATCTTCTGTCTTGTCACCAATGACAGTAGCGTTCGTCCCCTATGATCCACCAAGTGATTCTCAGCATTCACCCCTCCGATGTTGCCCAGCCTCCTCAAAATGCTAATCAGATGTGTTAACAGCAACACAGACATGACTAGCTCAGCAGATTCTCAGTAAGCATCACCATTATCTAAAAAAGACCAAACTAGTCCGAGCTAGGGCTGCCCCCTCTTAGTCGATTAGTCAACTAATCGGTCGTTTTGGTTTTAATCGACTGAGATTTCTTTAGTCAATTAGTCATTTTTGTAATCCTTTTTCACGTTTAATGACTTAATTCCAAGAAACTGATGAGCACATGTCTGGTAAACACAAGATTTGTGTGGTGCTTTTGTGTTTCCTTGTGGAGAAACTCTGTTTTATAGATCTGTTGATTAAATCAACTAATCAATTAGTCGACAAGTGTTAGTCGACTAGGAATTTCTTTGGTCGAGGACAGCCCTAGTCCAAACCATCAGTGATGAAATGATCAGAAACAGAACTTTAGTTTTTCTGAGATGAACAGAAACAAAAGATTTAGAATTGGACTCTAGTTGGACAAAAAAAATTAAGACTTGACTTGAGACTTTTCTCGAATTACTTGTGACTAGACTTGGACTTGTCTAAAGTTCTGATTTGAGTAGGTCATGTCTCAAATAACTTAACACTTGACTTACACTTGCACTGTCAGATTTGAGACTTGACTTGATCTGGGCTCAAATAACTTCTGATTCGACTTGTAATTGCTCTGACAGCCCAGTAACTTGACTTGGACTTGTCTCAAATAACTTGAGAATGGACCAGGACTCGTCTCAAATAACTTCAAATTTGACTTTTACTTTTCCTCTTAGATTTGAGACTTGACTTGTACTTGGAAAGTGACTTGGCTTTTTTTCTCAAATAACTTGAGACTTGACCTGGAATTGCTCTGACTAACTTGAGACTTGATTTGAACTTGTCTCCAATAACTTGAGATTTGATTCAACTTGTCCCAAATAACATGAGATTTAGCTTGGACTTGTCTCAAATAAGTTGAGACCAGACTTGCCCACTCAGATTTCAGACTTGACTTGACATTGTCTCAATTAACTTGGAACATGATTTGGCCTTTTCTCAGATAACTTGTGACATGACTTGAACATAACTTGAATAACTATTGACTTGACTTGGCCTAGCCTCAAAAAATTTCTGCTTTGACTTTGACTTGTTTGAAATAATTTGAGACCTGACTTGGAATTGCTCCGACAGACCAGAGGCTTGAATTGAACTTGTCTCCAATAACTTGATATTTGACTTAGGCTTATCTCAGAAATACTTTTGACTTGACTTGGCTTTGTCTCAAATAACTTCTGCTTTGACTTATACTTGACTCCAATAACTTTAGATTTGGTTCAACTTGTCCAGAATAACTCGAGACTGGACTTCGACTAAAATAATTTGAGAGTTAAATTGGACTTGCTATCATAGAATTGAGGCTTGACTTAGACATGTCCCACAAGACTTAAAATCAGCTATGCCGATATGCTGGAGTGAGCGTAGCATCGCCTTAAAGCTCTTTATACCTCCACCAGAGAAAGATAATACCAAGTCTGACTCTGTGCGACTGTTATTCATGGACTGAAGCGTCGACCTCCTTGGGGACCGGAGGAAATTGGCTGCTTTTGCCATATTGGAGGTCCAGCACTGAAGCACAGTAAGAGGCAGTGATTTATTAGCGTCACGCTCTTGGCTTGCTGCAGAAGAAAACACAAGAATGTGCCCTCATATCTGTTCCCCAGAGAAAACTCTGAGACTGAGCTTAAAGGAGAATAAGGAGAGGAATGAAGACTATTGCTGTACAATATTACCTAAATCTCCCCTCAGGGACCATCTGTCTTTTATCTCAACTTGCTGTACTGTTATTGATTTGCTCTGTGCGCATTAAGGCTGTGTAATGTCAAGAATCTGGCGATACGTATCATGATAAAGGGGTACTGATTTGATATATTGCGATATATTGCGATACTGTAAGCAAGGCGATTTACCACGATTTTTCATAGTATAAAGAACACACCAATTTTTTCACAATTCTTTGCCAAAAACTGCATGTGATTATCATAAAGTGGGCATGTCTGTAAAGGGGAGACTCGTGGGTACCCATAGAACCCATTTTCATTCACATATCTAGAGGTCAGAGGTCAAGGGACCCCTTTGAAAATGGCCATTTTTCCTCGCCAAAATTTAGCGCAGGTTTGGAGCGTTATTTAACCTCCTTCCCAAAAAGCTAGTATGACGTGGTTGGTATCAATAGATATGATATCAGTATTTTCACTCTAGTTTTAAAACTGAGTCCGCTATAACCTCTGAAATATTGATTGCGTTAATGCGTTAAAGAAATTAGTGGCGTTAAAACACGCCAACTTTGACAGCCCTTTTCAGGTGATTATACACTAAAGAAAACATACTTATTAATATTATATTCCATTTCTGCCAATAGATCACTACACACTGCTAAATGCTACACACTTGGAGGCTCCCTCAGAGGAAATTTGGGTTTTAATTTTTCTCCTTGACTGAGGCAGAAACCTGCGTCTGTTATTATCCAATATTATTACCATCATTATCTCTTCTGATAAGCACCCTTGTTAAGTGGATCTAATTTCAGCGCTTCAGTGTGTACACACATTATCCACTGAGTCTGAGGCAGGCTGGGATTCCTGCTCACTGGATTTAATGGAGTCAGCAACGCGCCACACACACTGCATCTATCAGACCAGAGGAATTCACTGTGTGTGTGTGTGTATGTGTGTTTGTGTTTCTGCACTCGGCCCAGATACCACCTACGCTTGACACTTATAAACTCAACTTGGTGTGTGTGTGTGTGTGACAGAGAGCCTGCCAATCCTCACTCACTGCTTAAAGTATGTGTGTGTTTGTTTGACAGTGTGTGTGGGTGTATTGTGTACTGTGTCATATGTGTGTGTGTGCAGAGCGCCCAGGAATTTTGTCTTCACGTTTGTGTGTGTGAGCTATCAACACTTCCTGGTAATTCTCAGCCTCCCACTTTTGCAAAACAGTATAGAAGCAAAGAGACGAAACTCCGCTGTTTTTTATTTACAACAGCCGCTGCCGCCATTTTGGACTGAAAACGCTTCTTATATTTACGATATTTTTATTGTTCATTTCGGTAGAGACATTAAAATTATGACAATACAATAGAAATAATTTTGTTTTACTTTTGTACCGCACTGTTTAGGCAGACGTTTTACTGGTGTCCGGTAGTCGCTTTCAGTCCAAAATGGCGGAAGCTCTGCTGCTGGGCGCTGACGTTGCAATGGAACGAACGATTGACTTTCACTTCTCATCAATAACGTTCTTTGCTCTTGCCTCGAACTCAGAGCTGTTGACAATGGGAGGTCAAAGGTCATCAAAGCCAAAAGATGATAATCAACACTTTGTTATAATGTCGACCGGCTCAGGGTTTTTCCTGGGTAGTGTCTAGAAGGGAACCCGCAAGTTGGAGAAACTATCGCGAGATGGTTAAGGTTTGGCCTTGACCTAGAATATTTAAGGTTAGGATAGGTCGTCGGGTAGCAAGTCTCGCAAGAGTTTTTGCAAGTTTTGATCTGATCAGATTTCACAATTTGCAGGTTACCTTCTAGACACAACAGTTTTTTTCTGGCTCACCGTTTCCTCACAGATGTGGAGTTACTGACATGTTTTTTTGGGAATCAGCTCAGGCATCTTTGTGAGCCAGAATTTGTTCTAGTACTTAGAGTAGTACATAGGGATGGGTACCGAGAACCAGTCTTCAACTGGTGTAGTTTCCAAATTGGTCAAAATGTGACCTGACCTACCAATGAGATCCTTCAGCAGTCTGTGCTGTGATTGGCAATAATGTCCTTAATTTATTAATTTAACAACAGGACTGTCACTATCCTGTCAACCTGGACCCTATTTTCCCATGTTTTTTTGTCTAACTGACTAATAGTGACAACAATTTCTGAAACTGGTCCAGTATTGAGGGAGAGCGCTGTAACCGACAGCATCTCATGGGCTAAAATGTAATCCTATCAGGGCAAACTGGCACGGTCATATACGTCCACTAAAAGTGCTTGTTTTTGCCTTGAGAGGCTCTGATTGTTATTATAAGTGTCTGCCATTATGGAAAGAGTCTCGCTCAAGGAGAAGTCTCGTTCTGAAATCTGGTGAGGTGACGTTTTGCCGGAAGACAACGGTGGAATAATGGATACATCCATGGTGGGTTAGGGTTAGCCGGGCAGAGTTTGTTGTGTTGGAGTACAAAAAGTCTAGCTTAGTGTTATCTAAAAGAATTTCAATGGTAGCAGTCCTGGTAAAGGATCCGGGCAGTTTTAGACCAAAATTGACCCCTGTGTGCATCCCTCAGGTCAAAACACACACAAAAAGAGGACATCCTCTCTCTTTGACCTGCATCAGTACTGTGGTTCAGCAGTGGGTTTGATCTGTTCAGAGGAGGTCAAACTGGAATCAGGTCATCAGTCAGACTGAATCAGTCAGCGGTTTGGAGAGTCTGGTTATGGCTGCATCCACGATGCCCTGAAAGATATCCCACTAACTCGCACTAAACGCCAAGTCAGACCATCTACCAGACGACCCCGCTGGCAACGCACTCAGGAAATGATTCACAACTACAGAGACAACATGATTATCCAGAGAAACTTTACAGAGAACGTGAAAGCAGGACAAGCTTCAGGTCCTCCATCAACAAGACTCAGCTTCACTCAGCTTAAGCTCCTCAAAGGTCAATAGTTTATATTACTGTTTGATCATCCTCATTTTACCCTGTTCATATCTCTGTTTTTACACTTTCAGTGTTAAGCTTCTCCTGTTGTGTTTTATTCCTGTTAAAACACTATAAAACCTAAATAAAGGTTTGTTTGCTTACAAGCAACCAAGAAGCTCATGGGTCAACTATTCTGGTCTTTCTAGAAAGATGAAACAGCAGGAAAGGCAGAGAAGTATTTTAAAAACACATTGAATATGCCAAATATATTTATTGTTACCTTGTTTTAAGTAAAAAGAAATTGCTGGAAGTTATTTTAGGACCTTTCTACTAATTTTCAGGGTCCGTATTAGAGCTGCAACAATTAGTCGACTAATCAATTAGTCGATCGACAGAAAAATAATCAACTATTTTGATAATTGAATCATTGTTAAAGTAATTTGTCAAGCAAAAATGGCAGTTTTCAGACGCTCAAATATAGAGATTTCCTCCTTTCCTCTGTCTAATATCATATTAAACTGAATATCTTTGGGTTTTGGACAAAACAAGACATCCAAAGACATCACCTTGGACTGGGATGGATATTTTTCACAATTTTCTGACATTTTATACCAAACTATTAATCGATTAATCTCGAAAATAAATGTCGGATTAATCGAAAATTAAACTAATCGTTAGTTGCAGCCCTAGTCTATATTTTGAAGTCTGTGCAAACCCCAAAATTACCCAGAAACTTTGGCAAAAAATCGGCTCTGCCTCAAAGAATCACATCATGTGTTTTGGTGAGAAACAATACATATAACTTTGTTATATTTACACAATGTCTATCAAGGCTGCACAGTGAAAGCAGCACATACAAGCTTCAGTCCTTTAATATAAAGAAAAGGTGCATCAGTGTTTATAAAATACTGTCTCTCACAAAGCAACTGATTGATTTAGATCAAGAAATATTTGATGAAAAAAATATGTAGAAATCTGACTGAGCAACTTTTGATACTTGATTATAAGAGCACATTTCAGACAGTAATGAGGCTCGATACCCAGCTCTACTTACAACTTTATTAAACGCACCTCATATCGCCAAATATCTGGGAGCCAAATCTGAATGTCTTGTTGAATCACATGTTTTCTGATCTAGGCAGCCCACAAAAAAACTGACTTGATTGTCTTATGTCACAGTTTGTGGGTTGGTAGGCACTCCAGATACCCAAATGTATGTGAACAAGCACTGAAAAAGTGAGTTTTACATGATACGTCCCCTTTAAAAAGTTGATTTACTTCCGCACTGCTAGAGTGAAGGGCAGGTTACAGATTTACAGCACACATCAGATCTGTAGAGGTCATTCTTTATGTCTGCATGAGATCAGTTCTCTCATCGAACCGGTTAATCTCAAGAAGCTGGATGTAAAACACACTGTTCACTCAAAACAAATGTCATGTTGTGCAGAAATAAAGAATAACTAACAGACATCAAGTGTGTGATGAGCTGTTTTAATCCTGTTATTTTTACTTTCTAAACCTCAGTGTTGGCCCCAGACATCCAGCACTGGCCTGGCTGTAATGTAACTTGTACTGTATTACTGTATAAGCAGAAGCAGTGCTGGCTCTATACACTCCCAGTTCATGTCAGGCTGAAGGGAAAGTGTGCTCATGTCAGGGGAAATCTTGGCTGAAGGCCTGGTTAAACAAAGCCTGGCTACAGCGCTGAGGCGTGGCTCGGCGTGGCATTCTCCTCTGCAGCGGACGCCCGTCTGAAAAAACAAGCAGGTGTGCATGCCATTCCTTATACGGCTGCTTTACGCAGACAAACAGACAGACAGAAAAGAGTGTTAAGGAGGAAGGAGAGGAGGAACGAGGTCGTCCGGCTGGGTTTCAGAAACCTGGGCTGGGCCCTGTTTGTGTTGTTGTTGTACAAAGAGAGGGAGGAAGGGTTGTTGTTGCAGCTCGTCGGAGCCGAAGGCAGAGGATCGTCAGGTTCAGCGGTTACATAAGACACTTTTCTTTCCTTCTCATGCATGTAACTACAGAGCTGCATTATTAAGCACCAGAGTGGTGCTGCGTTGAGTGAGAAGTGACACTCTGGACTGTGAGGTTTCTGCGTAGTAAGAGGAGCAGAACTGGGGCTCAATACCATTTTGAACATGAATGTGAATCCAGAATTGAGTCCGTTTACCAAATCAAAACAATCCATCTCAGGCTGAGTACAGACAGACACCAGAGAGCACCAGACAACAGCCAAAACAGGGGATAGGAAAGTACACCCCGTCTCTCAAAGTAGGCACAGCTGGTTGAGTTAACTGAATCAAAAGTCAACTATATGGGAGAGATGAGCTCCTTTAGGGGAAACGTCAATGAGAGCTCAACAGCCACAACAACCTCAAACATGAAGAGCTTCTGTGGAGCTTCTCTGAGTCGCCTCCCTCCTCTCACATATTTACAGTTTCCTGGTTGGAAAGTGCAGATGGGTCACCTTAAAAAACTAGAATACTATATAAAATGATGAGCATCTACTATATACTGTACGTACAATGTGGAACAAAACAACCGGGGTACACTATACATAATACTAACTCTTAAAGTGTATTAAGACACAAATCGAGTTAAGGAAGTTGCAATAGACAATAATTTCCTGTTTGCAGAATAAACACTCAGCATACTGAATATAAAAAGTGAAGAATTAAACACGACTGCAGCTCCAGCTGAAAGTCTTCTGCACTAAATCAGGTGCAAACACAGCTCGTGTTGTGACGCAGTGTGTCTCCTGTATAAAGCATGTGCAGGGCTGCGGAGGCTGTACAAACACGGTGCGGAGGAATGTGAACGATGTGTCAAACTGTCTGCACACAAACACACACACACACACAGAGCCGCAGAGGCCCGAGCACATCTGTCTTTCTGTGTGGGGAAATAATATCATTTAATTAGCGAGGGAAATGGGCTGCAGAAACAAGGCAGCGGAAAGACAAGAGCAAGAGAATTACTCATCGCTCCAGCAGCGATGGTGCACATGCCGAAGGTCTTGTGCAGCAACGACCAACTGGAGGCTCATCAGCTGACTGCACCGATGTTCAATGCACTCACTCCATGCTTCTGCATCTGTTCGCTTGGCTGCACCTTTGTTCTTCACAAACCAGAACTCGTGTTAATAATATAATGTTGATATTAAGATGTGACGTCGGTCCTCGTATCCTTTGTTGCTCAGAAACTTTGCCAATATAGTTTTAGAAAAACTGTCGTAGTAAACTTGGGTAACATCAGTCTACCACAACTGTCAACACTTCCTTTTCACAGTTAAGGCCTACCACTGCCTTCAGTTTTCAAAATGCACTTATTGTGAAGTGTAATATCAGCAACAGCTTTATGTCATTAGCTCCTGAATAAATAGAGCTCAACAGAAAGCTGTATTTGATTTACATCTAGTGTTGACACTAATCCAACAGATTGGCCAGTGTAAACAAATAAAGGCTGGTCGCTAAAAAAGGTAACAGGTAACGTTGAATCACCTGTACTCTGATGAATCACACGGTAAAGTCAGTATAATGTACATTTGCACAGCACTACTTCCATCAGTGCAATAACACTCATGTTACACTCATACACAGAAATACCTGTTTTCATTCACACTTCAATCTCTTACACGGAACCCTTTTTTTTTTTTTTAAAGAAAGTCACACATGACAGGTGACTATGAATTGAATTTGTCAGGTGAACCCAGTATGATCATGTCAGACACTATATGCCATCACAAGTTAAGATTAGACTTGTTTTAGGGCTGTCAAAGTTAACGCAATAACCTATTAATGCAAATTAGTTTTATATAATATCAATAAGTATGTTTTCTTTAGTGTATAATCACCTGAAAAGGGCTGTCAAAGTTAGTGCGTTTTAACGCCACTAATTTCTTTAATGCATTAACGCAATCAATATTTCAGAGGTTATAGCGGACTCAGTTTCAAAACTAGAGTGGAGATATTGATATCATATCTATTAATACCAACCATGTCATACTAGCTTTTTGGGAAGGAGGTTAAATAACGCTCCAAACCTGCGCTAAATTTTGGCAAGGAAAAACTATCATGGCCATTTTCAAAGGGGTCCCTTGACCTCTGACCTCAAGATATGTGAATGAAAATGGGTTCTATGGGTACCCACGAGGCTCCCCTTTACAGACATGCCCACTTTATGATAATCACATGCAGTTTTGGGCAAGTCATAGTCAAGTCAGCACACTGACAGCTGTTGTTGCCTGTTGGGCTGCAGTTTAACATGTTATGATTTGAGCATATTTTTTTATGCTAAATGCAGTACCTGTGAGGGTTTCTGGATAATACTTGTCAGTGTTTTGTGTTGTTAATTGATTTCCAATAATAAATATATACATACATTTGCATAAAGAAAACATATTTTCCCACTCCCATGTTGATAAGAGTATTAAATACTTGACAAATCTCCCTTTAAGGTACATTTTGAACAGATAAAAAATGTACAATTAATTTGCGAATAATCGCGATTAACTATCTTAATCGATTGACAGCTCTAATTCGTTTACAAATGGAATAATGTTGAATATTATGACTTTTTGTTTTTATTTTTTTCTGTTCTCAAAGATGTGATATGGATGTAGAGAGCTGTCCATATCACTTTATTTGTGATTTAGTGGATCAGTTGAGTGATTTTCTCAATTACATAAGCGATGTAATTTAGAGCTATCTGTATGTATTAGACAGGCTTTGAGTTGCAGTTGGTTGTTGTGTGTCTCAGTGGATGTGTTGTGTATTGAGTAATATTGTGGGTTTGTATGTTACTGATGTGTATTGATGTATTTTCTTATGAAGTATTGTTAAAAATATGGATGAGGACCCCAGGAAGAGTAGCTAATGGGGGTCTAAATAAACTAAACTAAACTCCACCTCTCCTCATGTTGGTGTATCTGTGTGTTGGCCGGCCGCCGTCCTATCGGCTGTGTATTTATAGCCGAGGCCGGAGAGGAAGGAAGCTGTGCGGCAAACATCCTGAGTGTAACCCGCTCACAAAGCCCATGCATGACTTCACCTCAATGCCGCGTCCCAGCAGCCCCCTCCCCCCCACACCATGCCCCCCAGGGCCAAACACTGCTTTTGATTTTGGGGTGTAATTGGCCGATGGTAACGTCCATAAAGGTGGTTATTTAGAGATTTACCCAGAGTTCCTCTGTGCTCTGAGGGTGGGTGTCTGTCCTGATACAAGACATATTTACTTATAAGTTTAATTTGTTTTTAAAAAGTGATTTGTTTGTTTGATTTATAGTTTGTATTTTTATTCTATTCTTATTTTCATTTAATATACCTAATTAATTCATTATCTATTTATCTTTCTCTATTCATTTGTACGTATTTCTGTCGTGTGCTGAATTTCCCCTCTGGAGATCAATAAAGGTTAATCTTATATTATACAGTTATATGGATATTGGCGAATATTGGCAATAATACATTTCTTTGAATTAATTTAGATTTTACAAAAAATGTTGTGCTTATGTTTTGCATTTATGTAAAAATAAAAAGTATATTTGCTGATATATCGTTACTAGTTTTTCAAAACTTTCAAAATAGAAATCAGACTCAAAAATTCTGGATTGGTTGGTATAATGTCAACTATCCTTATTTCAATAAATCTTCAGGAACAACTTGATCAACAGGTGATGAAACTTAAACATGTCACACTGTCTGATTTTATCTGCGGACTATAAACTCCAGCTGGTCCTGAACAAAGTGGATCTGATCACACCACAGAGAGAATCAGACCGAACCTCCTCCCCTCTCTTCAGGAAACTTCCTTCACACGAGACCTGTTCTTTGTTTCTGGATAATAAACTCTGAGTAATCTTTTCCCATCTTGTGTGCCAGCTTCCCCAGTTTCCTCTTCCTTTTTCCCTGCCGAGGATTACCTCAGAGGAAGTGACACTCTCGGTCTCAGACGCTAATGATGACATGCAGTCCGTCTGCAGCAGCACATTCAAACAACACGGCAGCAGAACAAATGGATTTACAGTTGAAATTGGTTTCCAGTCCCGACGGTCAGCCGAGTCCGTCACGCTCTGATCGGCTCCCGGCTCGATGGGAAGGAAAATTAAAAATCAAACGGTGCTGTAGAGTGGAGGACGTTTTACAGTCTTTGCTCTGTGTGCTTCAGTACAAAATTCCTCAAACAGCCAGAAGACACAGAGGACGTTGCTGTGTGATTGGCTGGGAGGTTGTAGTTAAGGTAAATGGTGCACAAATGCCACACAGAGCCACTCATCATTAACTCAGCCTCATAGGTAGTGATTCCCTTTATGGACGCACTGTCATCACAGCACAGGTCGGCCGATGACTCTTGCTTATGTAATATAACAGAGAGACCACACTGAGCTTGAATACACAACAGAAGTACATTTGGTCATCAGTGCATAAAAGATAATGGCTCCTACACACTTTGTGGTAACTGCGAGCCTGCAGGTTCATTGTTGCAGGTCACATAGCGAAATGGGTCCAATAAAATCTTGGTTTCAGTCTGTTTCGGCCTGAACAATGTCAGTTTTGAGGAATGTCAGAATGTGCAGTAAAAGTCTGGTGAGTTAAAGGTCCCATATTGTGCTCATTTTCATGTTCATGCTTATATTCTTTGCTTCTACTAGAACATGTTTACATGCTGTGATGTCAAAAAAACCTTTGTTTTCCTCATACTGTGTGCCTGAATATTCCTGTATTCACCCTCTGTCTGTGCATTTCAACAGAATTGCGTTGCCAGGCAACAGCTTGGGTCCATGTTTACTTCCTGTCAGCTAATGTCATTCACACACACTGCAACAGGAATTAAACTGGGACACATTTAGAATGTTTATGTTTAAAAATGAAATGGTGAATGGGTGTCATGATTTCGATACTAAATCGGAAATCGATCGAAATTGGCTTCCGATCTTGACCATCGAAATCAAAAGCAGGATCAACAATTTTTTTTTTTCTGCGACCCCCGCCCACCTTCATGCTCTACGAAGATAATATAGCTGTACTCAAGAAACAAGGCAAAAGTGAGCATGGCTCACATACCCCCGCTCACTGCTTAACCCCGACTAAAGTAGGGTACAAATTTAAAAAATATTGGGCACCCTAGACTTCTAACCCCCCAAAGGCTCAACTAGACCCCACTGTCAACCATCATACCAAATGTGAAGTTCCTAGGTGAAATAGTTTCTGAGTTCTGCTACGGAAACGAGTGTGACACGCGAACGGACGGACGGAAAGACACGTGGAGCGCTATACTGACTACGTTGTTGCGGGGGTATAATGAAACAGCCATCTCACGCATGGTTAAAACTATTACCAACATAATCAACCATGCTCAACATGAAGGCAGTAGATCCAGAACACATTAATAGTTGTTGATATTTATTTAAATCACATCCTAAAACTAGAACTACCTCTTCGCGGTTGTATGCCTCCGCCCAGTGATACCCAAACCGTTTCACATCAAAGACCCCTAAACTGACACAAATTAGACCTCAAACCTCCATTTGATAATATTTTGTTCCAGGGTCCCCCATCTGATCGGATTTTTCTTTTAGATGTTTTATTGCAGACAGTGCATGAAAACCAATGAACAAATTAGTCATACATTCTGTCATTGAGCTACTTATGGATGGAATTATGGTGAAAATAAAGTCTTCCCCTTTTTGCTGGCGACCCCCTGGAACCCTCTCGAGGACCCCACTTTAAAAAAAAACCTGCAACAAGTCAAGCTGGAGACTGGAATTTACATCCATGTCTGACATTTGTGCCAAATTTGAAGAAATTAGCTCAAGGCGTTCCTAAGATATCACAAGAATGGGACGGACATGAGGTCACAGTGACCTTGACCTTTGACCACCAAAATCAAATCAGTTCATCCTTAAGTCCAAATGGACGTTAGTGCCAACATTTGAAGAGATGTGGTGTTCCTGAGATATGGTGTTCAAACGTTAGCTTTGTCAAGTCAGGACAGGCTTGGCTTTTTGTTAACTTGACAAAAAAAAAAAAAGGCTTATGAAAGAAAATATGAATATGTATAAATTCAGCACCCTATTGGTATTGTACTGACACCAGTATCAGAAAGTTTCAAACACTTCCTGGTCCCAGTTTATTTTTTCCGCCCTGTGCATGATTAAACTATTTTAGTTGCTTCTTCTGAGCATACAATTTATTGCTGTCCAGCAAAGGCTCATAAAGATTATTCACAGGATGTGTCTGCACAAATGTTGAATATCATCAATATCACATAATTCTATTAAAAATAAATCATAACTCTCTTACCAGATAATTCAGAGCAGGGAATGAAATGAGCACCTGCCACCTGCCAAATAACAGGCTAAATGTTGGCTGTGGCAGGTACAAATTTCAGGTCACCTGCAACCATGGCAGATGAAATTAAAATATTATTTTTCGAAAGCAATTCCTAAATTAAAAATATTCAGTGATTAAGGTTACATGATCCATATTTCTACTCTCTGTTACCACTGACTCAGTGTTTACTAGGGGTGGAAACAAATATCAAAAATATGGAGTATTGCAATATTATGTTTTATGATACTGTATCGATTCTCAAAAACCCTGTATTGATTTCTAATTAATAGTTTACAAGCAAAGATTAACTCTGTCAATACTTTCTTTTATTTGCAAAGAAAAATGCAAATGCAGATCCTACTATTCTGATTGCATAAAAAAGTTACACATTTTTTTTTTTTTACTCAGATTTTATGCATATGGCTGTTTTCCTAAAATTAGATTTAAAAAATAAAAATCAATATATTGCATTGCTTACAGTACCGCAATGTATCGCAATATATTGAATCGTAACCCCTGTATCATGATACTTATCGTATAGCCAGATTATTGCTAATACACAGTCCTAGTAAGATAAGATAAGATAAGATAAGATGAGATGAACCTTTATTAATCCCCGGAGGGAAATTCAGGTGTCAAAGCAGCAACATCAGCAAACAGAGTGAAACACAGGAGAGGGAAAGGTATACAAAAATTATAAAAACAATAATAGAGATAAAAAAGATACAGAGTAAATGGGTGAACATAGTGTGTGCAGTCCGTCAATAAATAAATGTAGTGTGTGCAATGAATAAATGTAATATGTACATATGTGCAGTCTATAAAGCGGTATATAGGATGTATAGTGTTTAGTCTAAAGTATTCTACATAGATTTCAGAATTGGCAGAAAAAACAATTGTGTGGCTAGTAGAAATGTTCAGTGACCTGCCCACAGTGGCACATGAGGAAAAAACTGAATTTCAGACCCTGATTCAGAGTGATTATAAACATGCTCTCTTGAATGTGCTATATTCTCCACATCAGTTTGTCAGGTGGGCTTAATCACCATGGCTACAGGAGGACATCCTTTAAAAAAAATAAGGTTATGTTAGATCCCTCTGAGTAATTTACTCATCATGGTGAGTGTGAACATCTTGAACCAGACTACCTGCCACCACAGAGGAAACACTGGACCCGGTCAGCAGACCGCCTCAGGTTGGTCTCCTAATAGAAACTTGCAGCTGATGCACGCCAACGTTTCGTGACTCAACTATATCACGCACTACATGGACACACAAGGTCTACATGCATGCGTCCGTTATCGGACAACTAGCTGCTAACCGTCCACTATCCGGCAGAGACTCGGGTCTATGGGTGGTCCTGATTGTTTTGTTCTAGTCAACACATAATTATGAAAGAGAGATGAAGGGATCCCGGGTAAATACCCCAAAATCAGTCAGGCACTGGCATTTAGCTGCATGTCCGATAATGGATCTCACACCCAGGGTATTCTGCGCTGCACAGGTAAATCGACCATCAGCATTAAAACAACGTAGCTCAGTTGTGTTAATTACAAATATATATACGCTAACATTGTAATGCAACTACTCACACTCGACACAACAGGACAAGTCTGAAATCTCAACCACAGCTAACCTGCTACTAGCAGGTAGCACAGATACATCCTACAGTGACAACATTGAGCCAAACCTCCATTTAAATATTAGGCAATTCTTTGTTGTATTGCTTGAACATTGGCACATACAACTCAGGTACAGTATCCAATACATCTCCTGGATCCATATGGGCCTTGCCTTTAATTCGGCATCATAATAATCAGCAAAAGCAGCACGTATAACAATAAAACTTAACATTTCATTAAGAATGAGCTTCACTCCGTGTACAGAGCGACGTACACCAACAGAGGAGACAAACAGCGCGAAGCATCCTTAAAAAGTACAAATGTTATAAAAAAAATAATTAATTGCTGGATTAAACTAATGCCGAATTAAATAATGGATGTTTTTCACTCAAACTAACACATATTGGTTACTTTACAGAGAATATTTAAACGCCGATAAGCGATAAAATAATGAATTGCACGTTTTTTCAATGAGGTTTGGTGCATCGTTCTCGAAGCTTAGCTAGCAACAGAAAACTAGTCCGACAATGGAAATGTCAGTAACCCGAGGTTGCTCACCTGCAGCTCGGATCGCTCGACCTCCCAGTGAGCCCTCTCCACCTCGAAGCGGGCCCACTCATGCTGGAGAAAGTGTAAAATCCCCGGGATGTTGTAGTGAGCTCTGGCCGCTTCTCCGCCCACAACACCGTCTCCACCGCCAGCCTGCGGAGCTTTAATATTCCCACCAGCACCGGGCAACAAACCGGAGTTGTTGTTGTTGTTATTGAAGAAGACACCGGGGCCCGCCTGCTCGTCCATGGCCGGGCGATGTGGCTTCTGGTTCGGTGTCCGGTACTCTCTCTAACCGTGTCGGTAAAATATCCTCCGGAGGTAAACCTGGTCCATCAAACAGTCCTCTCTCTCTACTGGCCGACACAACTCCTGTCTGTCTGAAGCAGCTGTCAGATGATGAGACGACCGAGAGGCTACCGGAAACAGCACACACATGGGACTTCCGGTGGGGATTTTCAAAATAAACGTTAATGTACACGTGCAGCAAAGTCATGTAAATAATACAATACATAATAATAATACATAATAATACAAAGAAAGAAAAGAAATACATCTTATACTGTAAAATATATCTTATACTGTAAATATATCTTATACTATATATATAATACTGTAAAATATATCTTATACTGTAAATATATCTTATACTATATATATATATATAATACTGTAAAATATATCTTATACTGTAAATATATCTTATACTGTATATACTGTATATACTGTAACAATGTATACAATACATAACATAAATACATAATAATACCAAGACCCACCAAAGTATGGAGGACCACAAGAGTCATGTAAATAGTACTAAAGCATTTTATTAATTAATAACTAATTGTACAATAAAAAACAGGCATTAATATCTTAATGATCTGTAAGATAAGATAAGATAAGATAAGATAAGATAAGATAAGATAAGATAAGATAATCCTTTATTAGTCCCGCAGTGGGGAAATTTGCAGTGTACAGCAGCAAAGGGGATAGTGCAAAAAACAAGATGCATCAGCTAACACAGTAAAAAAAAGAGCTAAACAAAGTGTAACAAAATATGAACCATTTAAATAGAAGGAAGTATAAAAATAGGAGCAGTATATGATACGATACAACTTTATTTCCAGTTTGCACTGAAATTAATTTTGCATCCATAGGCAGCTCAGTTTGAGAAAAAGTACACATACAATAGACATACTGTTACCATAAACAGACAGACAAGTAAGACCCATCAGACAAAAAACAAACACATCACAATTATTCATACATAACCCATTACAAAATGTCCATCTGTCCTCTGGATTTACATGTCTTTAGCAGCACATTCATTATTATTTTGCAACGAGATGGACTGATGGACAAAGGCCTTCTTTAGTCTGATGCAGGTTAAATGTAGGGACTCTGAATCGCCTCTTGGAGGGCAGAAGTTGATATTCCCCATTTAAAACATGTAAGGGATCAGAAGAGATGCTGTTGGCAAATCTGAGCAAAGTCTTGTTGTGAGCTGCTTTGTATATACAGTATTGACAATAAACAGACTATTAACAAAATTGCACAAGTGGAATGAATAAATGGAATAAAAATGCAGACTAAATGACTCAGCAAATCCAATAGCTAATACATTTAGTGAAAGCAGCAGGGAAATGCAAATGAGAAAAGAAATTGCCCTTTTAAATGCCTGATTAAAACCTGTATTCTTAATTCAATTTGTGAATCCAGTTATTTATTTCTCTTTTAAAAATGTATTTTTTCAAATAGAATTTTTAAGTATATTATTTATGAATTAATTAATGTATTTTTAAATGTTGTACTTATTGACTGTTTTATGGTGTTTTTTTGTAAATCCCTTTTTTTAATTTGAACTATTTATGGATGGATTAATATTTCATTTCTAAATTATTTTTATAATTCTTCTTTCTATTGCCCATTAAAATGTCAAATAATGAATTACTTTGTAATTTATTACATTTATTCATAGATTAATAAATAATAAATAATTAATAAATTCAAAGTCCTGGGGATCTGATTAATTATGAATAAACAATTCCGACCCATTATATAAAAAAAAATGTTTTAATAAATGGGCTGAAATGGCACTAACTCTTACAACTCCTTTTTGCACATAAGATAATATACACTATAAAACTAATATTCAGAAGCAGTTTCTATCAGTGTGCCACAAACTTTCAATATAATTGCTGAGTATCCAGATGAAAATCCATTATTGTCCTACTGTAAGGCAACATGGGTCATTAAGAGATTGAAAATATAAGCTATGCAAGGTTGTCTTTTCAATACAGCTGTTAGGAACATAGACATGAAAAAACAACTTTGACAGAAATAAATTATATATATATATAAATATAAAACTTCCTGAACTGACCCTTTCACAACAAAAGGCACCTGAAAATATTAACTGCTAAAAATAACGTTGACTTAAGGGGTTATATCACGAAAAACTCACTTTTTCAGTGCTTGTTTACATACATTTGGGTATCTGGAGTGCCTACCAACCCACAAACTGTGAGATCAGAAAACTTGGGATTCAACAAGCCATTCAGACATTGTGTCATATTATTGGGGTACAACACATGCGCAGTAAAATCTGGTCTGCACTCACCGAAATTGAGCCAATAGCAACACACGACTGCAGCTCCAGTTACACTGCGCATAACGTCATACCCCAGAGCTCAAGACCGTGTCCCAGCCTCTTTCAATGAGCCTTGTGTCGCACGCAGGCGCATTACAATATACCGTCCACAGCTTAAAGGTCCTCACACAGCAGGCCGACGGTCGGCCGTCAGGACAGTTTGGATCCGTCGGTGAGTGTCCGCCGGCCTAGTTTTTGCAGTGTGTCGACTCTAGTCAGCCCGTGTCGGAGGTTTTTCGGCCGATTCAGCATGTTGAATCGTCGGCAGAGCTCGTCGGTGAGAGAAATCCCTCCGATTGGCTGTTCAGCTTAAACGGAACAGTGCACGAGAAGAGAAACACAAGTGTGGAAAGCAAACCAACGAGTAAAGTCAAGAGGAAAAACACAGACGGCTCTTCTCATTTTTCATCTTCATCTCATCTGATCATTCCAATACACAGATATTTTCACAACGACATGGCCATCTGGAATGAAGCTAAGTGGTGAGTGAGAGTGATGTGAAAATGGTCGGCAGACGCCGCTTTGTTTCATGTACATGAAGGCTATGGAAAGGAGGCTGGGTCACAGGCGGACATGGGTCTTGGAGTATGGGGCATCACACATGCAAAGTAACTGAAGCTGTGGTTGTGATTGGCTTAGTTTTGGTGAGTGCAGGCAAGATTTTACTACGCATGTATTATACCCCCAGAGATATGACGCGTGACCCAGCCTCCTTTCTATAGACCTTGATGTAGCATCATAACAGCTTGTATATCCGCAGTCCTCGGTCTTCCTGTTTCCCTTTTTTGAATGACAAATACAGACTACTGCCGCCTGCTGGTGTGGAGTTATTTCATCTCACACAGGCGCAGAACATATGTGGTAGTTGGCTGTCAGCTGTAGTCTTTGTGGTGTGTTCAAGTGCAACTTGTCAGCCAAGACAAAGGGACAACAGTTGGCCTTCATTCGCCACTAGTTCTATGATGTCGGGTTGGTGTGTCCAGGCCTCAAGAACTCCCTTTGCAAAAAGGTGCACCATATTTTTTTCACAAGCCAATCAGAGCAGACTGGGCTTGTTCACGACGAGGGCTTAAAGAGACCGGCACTAAAGCGGAACGTTTCAGACAGAGGGTGAATACAGGTATATCCAGACAGTCTGAGAATAATGTGTTTTTTGATTAAAAAGCGTGTAAACATGTTCTAGAAAAAGCCCGAATACAAGTATGAACCTGGAAATAAGCATTATATGTCCCCTTTAAGCTATACAAAGTTGCAGCAGCATTAAATAAAAATGTGTAGTTTAAAATAAAGATTAAAAAGAAAGGTTCATGTTATCCTGCTGAACCGCCAGACTTCACTCATTCACTACTCTCTGAGATTTATTGGATCCATGTACTTTAATTAAAAATCCATCTTTCACAATCAACATGTACAACAAATATCACAATATATAAAATATTTTTTTCTATTTACAGCAGATATGGAGGCCAGCAGCCTTTAATTAATACTAAATAAAATCTGAAGCAGCGTCAGTGTCCGAACATCTCCTGCGAGGCGTAGGTCATGTAGAGGAAGCCGTCCTCGTCCTGGTGGTCTTTGTACACCTGAGCCATGGTGAGAGACATGCTGGCCAGCCCGCTGTTGTTGATGAGCAGGTAAAAGGCCTGAGTGGGCAGCAGAGCCATCCTGTTCCTGAGAAATACAAGACAAAGAGCGGCCATTAATGAGGGACGTCCTGCAGACGGTTAGCGGCTTCACATGGGACGCTGGTTCAGCACTAATGTGGATCCACTATTGTTTATTCTCCATCTACTGCAGATGTCAGCTGGGTCCACATTCCAGCCTTAATCTGGGGCATTTTAAGTATTTATTGTGTTCACACTGGAGAAGTGACAAACACCTACACAAGAATGTTAGTATGCAGACTAAAACTACAATTTTTAAATGTGCTCGTACTGTCCCACAATGCATTGCACAAAGAAAACGAGGCACTGCACACTTTAAAAATCATGTTGTGGACGGGCAGAAAACTGCTTCAGGAACACATAAATAAATAAGCAATAAGTGTTTGGAAAAACATCCTGTGACAAAATAATCTGAGCAAACGGTCAAATTGAGATTAATCTCCATTGATTCAAATTAAACTCACCATTTAAAGATTGAGATTATTCTGTCTCAATCTTTTGCTCTCTTTTTTGTTCTGCATCTTTTGAATATTTACCCGACATATACCAGAGTTTCAGTACCAAAAATACACAGAAATATTTACATGTTTTTGTGCAAACCCTTTTCCCCGCTTAACAAAAGAACCTAAAGATCTTAAATGTTGTGTAAACACAAGCAGACAGAATTAAATAGAATCTCAAATTTGATTAAAATCAGCAACTATCCGATCAAAGAAAAGTAAACCGTATGAATCTAAACAATCTGTCAGTTTTGGTACTTGACACATTTCAGAACCATAAACAAAATTGGTTCGCTACCCAGATGCCCTCATTTATGTTAAAGATCCCCATCAGACATGTTTTAAGACATAAATTACTCTGCTTGAAATAATTAATTGAATTTTCCACAAAAAGCTCACTTGCGGAGGAAAAATCAATCTTAAAAATTACACCTACCCGTCATAGAATAATTATGAATTAATCCAATGATTGATCAATCCGAGTCAGAGGTCAGCCACATCACATGAACTGATATTTATGCAATTAGTCATTTGATCTTTTATCCCCCTCTTTCTTATTATTCTTTTGATATGCTCTGTAAGGCCAGTATTACTTGGTATACAATTTCTTAAAATGCAAATAAGAAAAACATTTTTAATTTCAAAAGTTAACCTACTGGATGCAGGGTGTCTCTTATTTCACTGTAAAGTCTATTTTCAGTGTTGACCTGCAGGCTTAAAGTCATCACACTTTCATACTGGACCCCGATTGGCTCTAAACTAATTATGATGCCATGAATCCTGCAGGTACATCCAGGTGTTAAACAAACACGTTCTAAATCCCAACTCGTCAAATACTGCCGCTTGGTCAGTGCCCCTCAACATTGGAGACGACACACGGAGGCACTCCTCTTATGTTACTTTTGGACGGACCGGGGACGGCGTGTCAATATACGCTCGTTACATGCAGTGTCCTTTCAAAATAAACTTCCATTTTCACAGGAAGTTTAGTTTTAGGCAACACCCACTTAGTTAGGGTTAGGAAACGGCTGTGATTGACGTTAACTTCACTGACGATACTAAACAATCCCAGTTCGTCACATTACAGTCGCTAAAGTGTGCCTTCTTGCATTGGTCTCCGATGCCGAGGGGCACTTACCAAACGGCGGTATTTGACGAGTTGGGAGTGAGGCCAGGTTGGTTAAACTGAGGTTTAAGGTGATTAACGTGGAAACAAACTATGAAGCGAAACACTTTGAGAGAAAGGAGAGTTTTAAATTACTTTATAAATAAATAAATTATGAATTCCAATGTCGTAGTTTGACGTCCCAACAGCACGTCTTGCATAATTTTCTAGTCGTACAAAACTGAAGTAGCAACTGGAAAAAGTAGCATATAAAATGACTTCAGTACATACAGTGTACTGTTAGCATGTAGCATTGATTTGGGACAGTCCTGTGTGGTGAGCACACATCACGCTTTGTGTAACTCAGATCTCATCCTCACATCTGTTACTTATGTAATTGATAGCCATATTACATCACTGCTATAATTGAACCTTGAACTATAACCGCTTAGAGCAGCCATCTGACGCATGTCAGAAGATATATACACTCGTTTTTACTCGTGAAGCAGAAGAAACTGAACTACTGTTAACTTTTCTGCTGTATAATCATGACCAAGACAAAATGAGGAACCTGGAGAGAAGCTACAAAACTGAAAAGAGTCAAACCTGAAGACCAGCAGGACCTCACGCTGAAAACAACCATTTATATTCTCAACATGATTATGTTCACTACGGAAGAGTATCCCTTATGCTTTTCATGCGATTGGTGCAGAGAATAAAGATCTGAATCTGATCCTGAAGCTGATTAAGGTCTTTAAAGTAGAAAGCTGTTGTAATCCAGCCTAAAGAATGAGACCTTCTGTGACTTTCCTCTATCAGCCTGTAGACTGATTTTAATGTGAATAATGCAGGGATGGTTTTTCTGGGAAAATCCAACTGACGTGACGCCATGCGCGCTTGTGAGTGCCTTTACTCTCTTCAGCTCTGCTTAAAGGGCTAACAGTGTGCAACGATAGCAAACGTTCGGTTAGAAGTGAAGTCCGCCAACAAACGACCACCACAACTCAGATTCCAACACAAATTCCAAGGAAGCACAAAAAAAACAAAGTCTTTATCTTGTGAAGTATTGAAAGATTGTTTAAGTGTCTTTCCAATATGTTATTTATTATCCACTGAATGGGTTTAAATAATAATAATCCCTATAAAAACATCCTGTTCTGTAGATTATCCAGATTAACAGGGACACCGTTTCTGGAAAGAGACACTGCTCTGGCGATATCTAGCAGTGAGGTGAGGAGATTGCAACCTGCTGAAGCGTCTCCTGTGTGCGAAGCGTGTTGGAGATCTACGGTGGCCGACACGAAAACGCAAATGAACCTCTCTAGAGCCATTTGGAGCAGAGCCAGTGTGCGTGTACGAGGGAAGTGAGTGGTGAAGCAAGAGAGTGAGAGCAGCGGCAACGGGAGTGAGCAATGTTACCGAGTCCAGCACAAGCAGGAAAAGTTAAGAGTTTGGTTTGTCTGTTCTGGGCTACTGTAAAAACATGCCGGCTGTAGATATAAACAGCTCATCCTAAGGTAACGAAAACACGATTGTTATGATCAGGTGATTATAAACTAAAGAAAACATACTTATTAATATTATATTCCATTTCTGCCAATAGATCCCCCCCAATTGTTGCACACTGGTCCTTTAAAAAGCTGTGTGACACATTAAGTTAAATATGTTAATGGTCCGTCTACTTATAAAGATTTTCTACATTAAAGCATCAGAGACGAGAACATGATGATTTTTCCTTTTAACACAGTTAAGGAGAAAATCTGAAGTGACTGTGTCTGTAACGAATGGCCACGTGATGAAGAAGTTATACTTTACATAAAGCAGACTGCTGCACTAGAGTCAATCTTTAAAAACATACCGATTTATTGAGAAAAAGAAAATAATAAAAAGGTTAAGTGATCTTGTTTCACTGGCTGTTTGACTTGTTGCAGTTTGTATTGAGGACTGACAAACAGGGACAGACGGTCAGTTTCTGCCGTGTCATCATGACCAACAAGAAGCATCACAGGAACTTAAGTGTACAACTTTCTGAGTGACGTTTGGTGACATTTAAGTTAACATTTAACCCATCCCTACATTTAATATCTCACTAACTGACCCAATAGATCTTTTAGTCCCTGCTCCACTTTCACACAGTAAAACTTGTCTTTAAATTAGCAGCCATGATTTGTTATTATTAGGCTACAAATAAAAACATAAAAATGTCTAACATTAAGAAAAACTAATTTTAAAATGAATAATTTTCCCCTTAAGTAGCTTTAAAGTTATAAAAAGACATTTTCCACACAATGCATATCACATATAGTTCTTAAACTGTAAAAAAAAAAATAAAACTTCACTTGATAATTGATTTGAAGCCATTTTTCTTTCAATAAAAAAAAAAAAAAAGCAAAACTTTTCATAGTTCCAGCTTCTAAGTTGGGAGGATTTGCCTATTTTCTTTGTCTTATGTGATAATGAATTTTAGGGCCTTCCTCGACCAAAGAAATCCTTAGTCGACTACGATTTTGATAGATTAGATAGTAAATGGACTTGCATTTATACAGTGCTTTCTAGACTTTTGACTACTCAATTATTTGATTTACTCGACAGATCTGTAAATTTAAGTTTCTCCACAAAGAATCACACAAAAGCACCACTTTAAATCTCGTGCTTACCAGAGATATGCTCACAATTTTCTTGGAAACAATTCATTCAGCATGAAAAAAAAAAAAAGCATAAAAAATGACTAATCGACTAAAGAAATCTTAGTCAACCAAGACAAATTAGTTGAATAATCAACTAAGAGAAACACATTTATTAGGCTATCTTTGAATTTAGGAGTGTTGGTTGAACAAAAAGTTTTTTGTTTTTTTTTAGATCATTGTTTCAGGCATTTTGACCATTCAAAGATAGATAATCCAGAAAATCAGCACATCACTCCATTGAAACTGGAATATTAAAACCCAAAGACATCCTGTTTTCTATGGCAGCAAAGTTTCAAATGTCTCGATCACTTAACATATTTCTCCCCCTTATTGAATTTAAGCTATATAACATATTAGATCTCTTTAAAAGCACAAGTTTACCTGAGGTCTTATGTGATAAAGCATTTTAGAGCTTTCCTCGACCAAAGAAATAGTCAACTACGATTTTGACGACTAATCGACTACCGGTGGAAAGTAAATACACTTATATAGTGCTTTTCTAGACTTTTGACCACTCAATTAGTTGATTTAAATCGACAAATGTAAAACTGAGTTTCTCCACAAAAGCACCACTTTAAATCTCGTGCTTACCAGAGATGTGCTCACAATTTTCTTGGAAACAAGTCATTCAGCAAGGGGAAAAAAAAAAAAAAAAAGCATAAAAAAAATGACTAATCAACTAAAGAAATCTTAGTCAACCAAGACAAAAATTACAGATTATTAGGCTTTCTTTGAATTTAGGAGTGTTGGTTGAACAAAAAGGGGTTTTAGATCATTGTTTTCAGGCATTTTGACCATTCAAAGATGAATAATGCAGAAAATCAGCACATTAATCCTCACATCACTCCATTGAAACTGAAATATTAAAACCCAAAGACATCCTGTTTTCTATGGCAGCAGAGTTTCATATTACATATTTCTCCCCCTAATTAAATTAAAGATATAACACATTAGATCTTTCAGTGAGATGAGGTTTACCTGATGATGGTGACAAACTGAGTCATGGTGAGTTCATGTGGCACCAGGAACTTGGTTTTATCCAGTGGAGGCAGATACTTCTCCCTCTCGTACCGTTCAATGATAACCTGCGAGATTATAAACCGGTAAATAAACCGGTAAATAAACCGGTGAGGACACAAACATCACATGATTTAACACTTTAACCTGTGAGGAATCTCTGCTGCAAACTTACCGGGATTTTGTTGGGGAATTTGGACCTGATGCCAGCCACTTCTTGCTTCCTTGTAGCTGCAGAGAGAAAAGAAAAACACCATCAGATCAGTTTTAAAGGAGTTTTTCTTTTTCAAACATAGTCGTCCTGTCTGTCTGAGACTTTTACCGAAGCTCTTCCTCTGTTTGAAGGGTTTGTTCTGCAGCTGGGTTTTGTCAAACGGAGGCATGATGTGTCTGAGTGAGTGTGATGGAGGAAGCAGCAGCAGCAGAGGAACAGAGCTGGTTGAACATGAGGTCTGAACCGAGCAGCTGTTAAATAGAGACGAGAGGCGGCTGTGGTGCATCAGCTGATTAGCACATGGCTGCAGAGACAGACTGGATCATCTGCAGAGTTAATCAATTGATAGACACTCAGAGGGTTTATCTGTTCAAAATGTAACTTAAAGGAAGATTTTTCAAGTATTTAATACTCTTATCAAAATGGGAGTGGGCAAATATGCTGCTTTATGCAAATGTATATGTGTATGTTTATTATTGGAAATCAATTAACACCTTTTTTCTTGTTTTTTACTTTTTGTTTGGTAAATTCTGTGCTGTCGTTCATGAGGTCAAGTGAATAATCTCTGTCCTACATCTTTTGTAAAATAAAAGGCTTTTACCTAATTGTTGTCTTAGATGTGAGTTTTCCTCCTGGATCTTCAGGAACAAACGTGATCAGTTGAATACCAAAGCCACTTAAACTTTTGATATTTATAATAAGTAGGGCTGTCAATCTATTAAAATTGTTAATCGTGATTAATCACAAATTAATCACACATTTTTTATCTGTTCAAATGTACCTTAAAGGGAGGTTTGTCAAGTGTTTAACACTCTTATCCACATGGGAGTGGGCAAATATGTTTGCTTCATGCAAATGTATGCATATATTATTGGAAATCAATTAACAACACAAAACAATGACAAGTATTGCCCAGAAACCCTCACAGATACTGCATTTAGCATAAAAAATATGCTCAAATTATAACATGGCAAACTGCAACCCAACAGGCAACAACAGCTGTCAGTGTGTCAGTGTGCTGACTTCACTATGACTTGCACCAAAATGCATGTGATTATCATAAAGTGGGCATGTCTGTAAAGGGGAGACTCGTGGGTACCCATAAAACCCATTTTCATTCACATATCTTGAGGTCAGAGGTCAAGGGACCCCTTTGAAAATGGCCATGTCAGCTTTTCCTCACCAAAGTTTAGCGTAAGTTTGGAGCGTTATTTAGCCTCCTTTGCGACTAGCTAGTATGACATGGTTGGTACCAATGGATTCATTAGGTTTGAGGTCTGAGCCCGCTGCAACCTAAAAATTGCAAGTTCCGTTAAAAGAAATTAGCAACTAAAGAAATTAGTTGCGTGAAAACAAATTTTCATTAACGCGTTATCATCGCATTAACTTTGACAGCCCTAATAATAATAATAATGATAATAATTACTTGTATAACTTCACTTTCAAAATGTTCTTGCCTACATATCTCAAAGAAGTTCATTGTTTTGTTGACAATAAGAGAAATGTGTTGTGTGTATCCATAGAACCCATTTTCATTCACATGTCTTGAGGTCAGAGGTCAAGGGCCCCCTTTAAAAATCTTCATGTCAGTTTTTCCTCCCCAAAATGTAGCGCAAGTTTGGAGCGTTATTTAATTATTTATATATATATATATATATTCACTAATTACGACAAAACTATAATGTATGGTGGGGCAATTGTAACACTGAAAAAATAACTCATTAACCCACTGTATCTCTAAAAGCACACCTCATAAATATATATAAATATATAATATTCACACTTTCTGTCAATATCTAATATTGTTTGAATCCGTAAAACACATTATTTTATACAAAAAAAAGTATGTTTATGTTCAACACATAAAGGAACACTTCATCCTTGAGCTTATCACAAACATTCAACATCAACACATCTGGAGATACGTGGTTTTCACTGGACAGGACAGGGATGAAAAACTGTGATCTGTAAAGTAACCAAATCTATCAGATAAATGTATTGGAGTAAAAAGTACAATATTTACCTCTGAGATGTGGTGGAGTAGAAGCATAAAGCTGCATAAAATTGAATTACTCAAGTAAAGTACAAGTACCTTGAATTTGTACGTAAGTACAGTACTTGAGTAAGGACTTTCCACCATTGCATGGAACAGGATTCCCAAACTTGTTGCATCTTTCCTCGCCTCCTCACCTGTCTGGACTACAGACTCCTGCAGTGCATTGTGGGACAGTGAGTGAAGTACACATGCTTCATTTAAAGAACGCAGCATCACTTTACTGCAACAAGGTGGTTACAATAAACATGACGGGAGTTGTTGGATCAGGACAGCCAGTTTAGTCAGTTTCTGTTTCTCAGTATTTATGAAGCAAACAGCAGATTAATACATTTAATCCTCCTATATATTGATTGTTTTGTTCTCTGTCTGGACACTAGATGGAAGCAGAGATCCACTGAATCTCCTTCACTTTATCCTTCAGACAGTATTCTTCATTCAGATATTTGAGTTGAAATACACATAATAATGTAGTCCGATTGATAACTAGCTGATGTATGAAGGTTTTTTTTTTTTTGAGCTATCAGCCCTCAGCAGTGGTGAACTGTAACTAAGTACAATTATCAAGTACTGTATTTAAAGGACCATTGTGTAACAATTAGAGGGATTTATTGGCAGGAATGGAATACAATATTCATAACTATGTTTCCTATAGTGTATAATCACCCGATAATTAGAGTGGTTGTGTTTTCGTTACCTTAGAATTAGCTGTTTATATCTACATAGGGAGCAGGTCGTCTTCACGGAGTCCGCCATGTTGCATCGCCATGTTTCTACAGTAGCCCAGAACGGACAAACCAAACTCCGGCTCTAGAAAGGGACATTCATGTATTCACGTATTCACGTTTTCGCGTCGCCCCCTGTAGTTCTCCAACACGCTTGGCACACAGGAGAAGTTCAGTTGGTTGCAGTCTGCAACCTCACCACTAGATACCGCCAGATCCTATACACTGCACTTTTAAGTAACACTTTCAATGCAGGACTAAAACTTGTCAGAGAGTATTTTTACCGTGTGGTATTAGTACTTTGACTGAAGTAAAGGATCTGAATACTTCCTCCACCACTGGCTCTCACTCAGGATAATTGCATTATGATACTCAACATCAAATCTGACTCTTTACATTATTTTAGTCTGCAGACTGACATTTTTTAACTTGACTTAATTTTGGTGAACGTGTTTCAGAGGAAGTTTGTTTTCTCTTTGCAGACTGATGGAAGTGAATCTGATCTTTCTCTCTCTAAAAACAAAAAAAAAACAAAAAAAAAAAACAAGCAAAAACACAAAGAGGACCAAAACGTTTCCAATTATAAAAATACTTACGTTAATGCCTATTTCCCGTCTCAAATGTTTTCAGAATCATCTTGTAGTGCACGGTTTAGCTGTTATCAGCATGTTTATCAGATCACACATTTGTTTTGACGTCCATGAGGAGGCGCTCATGAAACATCGCATTAAACAGTTCCGTCTATTGTGAAAAAGTTGTGCAGTGATTAAATCGTTACTCCCTTCTTTACTAGGTTTCATTACAGACGTCATTAAAGGAGTTGACGAGAGTGTTTTCTGGATCTCACTAGTTCCTCGGAGTTGCAGAGAAGTTTGGATGTTAGTTTATGCTCCATTAACTGTAATTGAATTAACAAAACTGATTACGTCCACTGAATCTCCACAAGCTGCCTCACTAAGGAGGAAACACACAGTCTGCCATCATACAGTTAATACGTAGGGTCGGGTTGCTAGGGAGTATCTTAAATCTGAATCATTTTCTTATAAGTTCAGTTTTCAACAAACAGATCAAAGCTCACAGCTGGCAGTACTGTGACGTGGTCGGCTTATTATTAACACGGTGTGTTTCCGTGTAATGTATCAGCGGATGCCTCTCTCATTCTCAGTCTGTTTAACGATACACTACGTTGTCTCTCATCCCGTCATCTACCGTTTTTTTCTTTCTCACTGCGGATGGCCAGCAGCTCCCGCACCTCGAAGTCTTGCCACACTTCCACACACGTATCTCTCTGCTCTCAGAAGGAAGAAAGCGGGGTCACGCGTCATCAACGCGTCATCGAGGCGTCATCAGTTACACTGCGCATGTGTTATACCCTGTAGTCTTAATGCTCAGGCTGATCGGATTCCTTAAAAAATTCCCTGGTGATGATGATCATGATTCGGATTGCCACGGAAATCTAATGGATTGTTCACTGTGCCACACCACACCCCTCCAAAAAATGTCATTCAAATCCCTCGCGAAAACTTTGGAGTAATCCTGCTAACAGACAGACAGACAGACAAACAAACAAACAAAACGCCGGTGAAAACATAAAAACAAATATGGGAAAAAAAAATATGGGAATATAAAAATGTGTAAAAGCTATCCGTCAACAGGGAAATAAAAGCCTCTTGTTTACGAGACGGTCTCTTGAGACAGCGGGTTCTGTCAGCGAGCCTGGCTGGACGGCTGGCTGACAATCCCCTCAGCCGCGAGCTTGCTGTCACTCCAGTTTCTGGAGCTTCTCAATTCTGAAAACAATAATCAATTTTCGTAAAACTGCCAATATTCGACATCTACACAGTTGATTTCTCACCTCAAAAAAGTGGATTTAATGATGAAAAAATATACCTAATGGTCCTGATGATTTAATTAAGGGCTATTCAAGTGTTCATACTGGGAAGTTGATTCACCTAAAAAAAATTATCCGTTGAGTTACAGACGTCTCTTTCCTTATGTAAGTCAATGGGAAAAAGGGCCAAATGGCATCACGTGACGGACACGGAGGTTGTAGGCGCTCTTCCTGGGGGCCTGGGTATTGACAGCACCGTTAGCTGCTCAGCCGTCACCATGTTGAAAGCCGTGTGGAGACAACTGAAATGCTCTGAAATTTGAATTCAGCACCTTTAACAAATCCTTTGTTGAACATTTACCGTTTTTCATGTCCAATGTTTGATGCTGTAAAATCTCAGAACTACACAGAAGACAGCACCTTGAAATCAGCTTTAACCCCACAGTGAAGATATTCTTGAATTACTTTTATTTTATTATCTAAACTCCTTTTACAGTGTCTTTACAGGCTTTATTTCTGTGTAGATCTCCGACTTGATGTATTCCTTAAAAAGCCACCAATGCACAATAAAAAGCTAATGGACTTTTTCACTGCTAGTTGTCTTGTGTTAATTTAGAAGTCGTGTTAACACGGGTTAAATAAAGGTGAAACACTCACAGCATAGCAGATGAAATGACTGATTTGTGTCAGAGGGTTAGTTAAAGTGGAAGCTGTGTTTTGTTCAGAGAGAAACTTTGTTTAATGGAGTCGGAGGTTGGGCTTAATGTCCTGCAGCAATCAGCCGGTGACCGCAGGCCTCTGGAAAAGCCAATCGCTGCAGTTAATGAAGCCTGTTGTTGTGCAGCTGTAATGGTCCCAACTTCACACAGACTCATTACGCCTGTCTGGATCTACTCTCATTTGGTCTCGTTTGGGAAATGGGTTTTGTCTTACTCATCAATTAACAGCGCTGGGAGACTCTGGAGGAAATCAGGGAGTATAAACTTGTACATTAGAGACTTTTTTTCTTTCACTTTAGTTTCTCAATGTCAGTGAAGCCTGCAGAGCATCAATCTATGATATCAGCCATTTAGTGCAGTATTTTACTCAAAGTAGCCTACAACATGTAAAATAAAGAATAAAACAAAACATTGAATACTTGTACTCCAGCTTCCTGAAGTCACAGTGAGGTTTGGTATCATCGAGCGTCTGGCAACCTGCACTACAGCCAGAATGCTGCTGAGGCATAATGGGCAGATGGATGCACTGTTGTTCATCACCCAAAGCAGCTTCCACCTTTCCTACTTTACTCTATTTTATTTTATTTTATTTTATTTTATTTTATTTTATTTATTTTATTTTATTATATTTTATTTTATTTTATTTTATTTTATTTTATTTTATTTCATTAATTTCATATTTTATTATTTTATTTTGCTTTATTTTATTTTATTCTGATGATTTATATTTGATGAGCAGAAGAAGTCTGTAACAGATTTATTGACATTAGAGTCACGTCATCAGCGGCCGATGGAGCCGTTAACAAATTGTGTGAGGAGCATTTTAATACTGCAGCTGTGTCCACACACACACACACACACACACACACACAAACACACACACACACACACACACACACACACATACACGTACAAACACACACAAACGACACACTGGCTTTGCCTTTAAATATACACTATAATTTTTATTACAGATTCTTAGTCAGTGTCTAAATTCAGTTTAGTCGTATGAGTCTTAAAGGATAATTCAGTTTTCTGTTCAAGTTGGATTTCACTTTTGTAGTTTTTTTCCCATCATTTATTACAATAATAAGACTGTACTGAATACAACTTAACTACTGTACAATATAATTTCACTGTAAATGTAAATACCACCTAGGTAGTAAATAAACTTTGCTATTTTCATATTATTCTATGCCATTTCATGAGATATTTTTTGTAAATACAGTATATGTGACTAGTATGTTTATTGACATAAAGTATAGTATACATATGGCTTTACCTTGATTTTTGTGTGGTTTCATAATTTTGTTTTTTGCCATCCAACTAGTTTTCTGCTGATGCTTCATCTGTCATAATTAAATCAAACTAGATCAGATCAGACAGTAGAAATCAGAGTAAACTCCAGTAACATCAGTATAGAGTCTGCATGCAGAGGTCTGTATTCTGTTTAGTTACAGGGAGGAAAAGTGACTCCGTCCTTATTGATATTCACCCAACATTTAAGCCACACTTGATGAGCCATTTGCGGACATAAAATGTCCCATTTAACCTGCGGCTCATTAAAAGTTCATGTGTTCCCTTCACAGCCTGCAGGAGAGAGCGTTAAATATTCATGACACACTCACCTCCACCAGACCAGACTCTGTTAGACTCTGTTAGACTCTGTCCTTGTTTGGCTTCACTTTTCTCCTCCTCGTCCTCCTCGTCTGCTCTGTTTTTCATTTCAGTGCTCTCCGTCTGTCTGTCTGTCTGTCCTTCTGTCTGTCTTTCTGTCTGGGTCACAGCAGAGGTCAGAACGTTGTGTTTAAAACCAAAAAGCTGCAGATTGATGGCTGGTGAAGTTTTAAATGTCCTCCAAGACTTTGTCACGATCTTGTTTCTCTTTTGTTCATTTTCGTTGCTCTCAGTTTGGGAAAACAAACAAACAAAAATATCTTCAAGGGGTCAAACACAAAGTGGACATTCAGACTAAAATTGGGGCTGTGATAAAAACAACAGCAACAACAGACAAACAAACAAAAGGCAATAACACACGGGGCTGTGGAAGTCCAGTTTGAGTGACAGATCTGTGACTTTGAAGGTTAATCAAATACCAAAACACTACACACAGGTTTCTGAATTTTCCTGCTTGGATTAAGTAGTACTTTATCTATCTAACACTATCAGTTGTAGTTTTCTACAACAAGTCCTTTGAATTAAAGGACAAAATAGCCAACTTCACTGTCCATGCTCTTTAAACCGACACAGACACGTTTACTGATCTGACTCCACTATTGGAAGGACAACATCATGTGTCTATGTCTTGCCACCGTTATGGTTAAGGTTTGGTTTGGTTTAAGCACAAAAACAACTTGGTTAGGTTTAGGGAAACATGGTTTTAGTAAAAATTACTACATGACTAAGGTGAGGGGACCGTCATCGCCATGGTTACAATAATAAACACCTGGTTAAGTTTATAGAAAGATTGTGGTGACACTTTAAAAAAACAACTGTAAACAAAGCGCTGTGGTTCCTCTGTGGATTTGGTTGCAATATAATGTATATATACATGTCACCTTTTACTTCCTCCTTTGATGCTGTACTACATACACACACACACACACACGCACGCACACACACACACACACACACACGTTTTGTTATATACAGTATTTATCATATATTTCTATTTTACTATTAGAGAAATAAGACAAAATATGAAATGAGTCTGTAAATAATATGTTGTGTTGATTTTAACAGGAGAGAACAGTTAAAAATACATCAGGACCCAAATATAAGTTACTTGATGTACAGTAAGTCGGCTGCAGCTCCTCGCTGCCTCTGCAGGAGGCGCTGTGGCTCCAGGCAGCAGACCGCAGTCCCATCATCCTCTCTGTCTGTCTGTGACACAGGAGTGAAGTCTCTGACATCACATCTCAGGGGAGTCTCTCAGGAAAAACACTGTTTACACTGAGAGGAAGTGACCTCTAAAACTCAGTCAACAGAAACATCTCAGTTTTACATTTTTACATCTACTTGACGTCTCGGGTGTTAAAATGCAGCTCTCATTCAGAACTCAAGTTAAAAAGTGTTAAAGCAAAAATATTTGGTAGCCTACTAGAAGCTCTGTGACGTAGTGACTACTTACAGGGTTAGTTGTAAAAGATATATCTGTACCGTCGACTCGTCTCTTAACTGTCTTCAAACTATTGCTCTTTTGTGGAGCAGTTTAAACTCAGACAGCGGTGCAACACAGCTAATAAGATATGCATACATGAAGTGTACACTAAGTGGTTTTGTTGCCTAAACATAACTGCAACTGTTTCACGTTAACGGGTGTTAAATGACATGCAAAAAGCCTAAAATGTCAGTCATGACGAGCAGAATGTCCTTAAAACGTCGTGCTATTTATACACCTTCCTGTGAGATCAGGAATTCACAGGAAAATATAATTTTTTACGGCCGAGCCGAGCTTCACGCAGCTCCCCCGTATTTCAAACCATGTTTGTATTTATCCACACGTCCAGTATATCAGTGCCCCGTCTCCGACTATAGCGCAGGTTGCCCGAAACGTCGGTGAGCAGGGTTTGGTCTCATCACAGACACGATGGTACAACCCTCTGTGATGTGACCTCAGTGTTGTTCAACAAGAAATAGTTCCAGCATGTAAATCCCCTTAAAGACACAAATTATCGTTTTTTACATTTCTGTTTGTGTCCAGATTAAATAAATGAGATATAATGTGTTATTTAGTAAATTGTTGGTAGGGGGATTTTTAACTGTTTACATTTCTGGCACTGTGACTGTGAGCTTTATTGTTTGTGTTTTATTTATTTTCACTCTTTCCCACTTTGTACTGCAACCGCTGCACAACAACTTCCCCCGGGATAAATAAAGATTTATCTTATCTTGTCTTATCTTCAGGCTAGCTATTTCCCCCTGCTTCCTGTCTTTATGCTAAGCTAAGCTAACCACGTCCTGACCAAAAGGCAAACTCCGGGTCTGAAAAGTGAAGCCAATGCTGAAGTGCCTTAAACTTGCATTCTTTCTAACAGCCAGCAGGGGGCGACTCCTCTGGTTGCAAAAAGAAGTCTGATTGTATAGAAGTCTATGAGAAAATGAGTCTACTTCTCACTTGATTTATTACCTCAGTAAACATTGTAAACATGAATGTATGGTCTCAATCGCTAGTTTCAAGTCTTCTTCAATACAGCATGATGTTCACTTGGTAAATTATGGTCCCATTTAGAGTCAAATAGACCATAAAGCAGGGTATTCTTTAGGGCGTGGCTACCTTGTGATTGTCCGGTCTGGGAGTTGTCCGTATTTTTTTTTTTAGAACTTTTAGAACTTGGTTGCAAAAAAACACGATGGCAATGGCCAAAATGATGAACTTGAGGCTTCAAAACGGCAGTCCACAAACAATGGGTGACGTCACGATGACTACGTCCACTTCTTATATACAGTCTATTGTTTGGACTCCAGCTTCCACAACTATTCCTCTTTCAGAACAGCTAAATCATCAGTGTGAGTTTATAAGATTCTTTCTGCATTCATGACACTTCTCAATCTGAGGAATGCACGCATGCATAACAACTACCTGCATTATATTCTATATTCATTCATTTAAAAAAAATAAAAATGTTTTAATCCTCTCAGGAGTTCGTGTGGGGAAATTCTCATATGATGAAAGTCTTTGTCCTCTTTTCCTCTCTCTCTCCGTTTCCTGTTTACATGGCCGAGAGCTGACCAGCGCCCAGCGAGAGGGAAACTGTGATGATGCAATCTGACCTCCATGACTCTCTCTCTCTCTCTCACTCTCTCTCTCTCTCTCTCTCTCTCTCTGTGACATGCTCACTCTCTGATTCACTCTCTCTATTTTTTCCACACACCCCTCCTTCCTGTTGATGCTCTGAATTCAACAACAGCATCAAGAGACAGAAAGAAACAGGGAGGTTTCATGTTTTCTGCTTCCTCTTTTATGGTTGATGTCAGCTTTGTTTTTTGACTCTGAGGTCACACACACACACACACACACACAAAGAGAAAGTGGAAGTGATGCTGTGCAGTCGGATGTGTTTGGAAATGTGTCTTCTGCTGCTGCAGCTAGTCATAAATCTAACGCGGTTCCTGAGGAATCTGAGAGCATCATCCAAATCCTTCGTCATCCATCATGTCTGCCGAAGAGATGCTTCACCTCTTAACCGACTACATGTGTCATCACATTTGTCATCATCACTACTCGCTTCATCACGGCTCAACTAAGGGCAGGAAATTCCCCAACAAACAGAAACCAGGCTGTCAGACAAGCAGTGGTCCTGTTAGATATGGTGGAAAGAAATGAGTGCCAGTCTTCTCTTATTCACGTTTATCATGATGACACACACACACAGACTCACGAGCTAAGAATCTCACAGACCCAATTTAAAGTGTGTCTCTATCATAAACAGTTCCAAAGTGATTTAATATTTTATAGAAGGACCAGAGTTTGTATTGAGAAAAGTCTATTTATTTACTGTACTCTATTACTTGTTAGTCAAATTCATTATATCTGGATAATAAACTGAAATGTACAAGCGCTCACGAACGCGTAAACACAATCAGCAGCTGTGATGCTGTGTTTATTTTCCAAAAAGCATCGTCGCAGCGAAGACGAGAAGAGGCTTCATCTGAAAGACTCCGTTTGATGTCTTTATCTGAGACGTCACGCCGAGCTTTGAAGTTTCCCTCCGACTGCAGACATGTTTGCTTTACCAATGAGCCAGCAGAACCTCTTCACCCTGCAGCTACAGACCTCCTCTTCTCCTCTTCCTCTCCATGTTTTACACATTCTCTACAGAAAAGGGAAGCGTCGTCTTGCATCGTCCAGACAGCACAGATAGCTTAGTGTAATACTGACACCTATTTCTATTATTTAGTCCACCACATTAATATCAAAGAGGGAAGACGAAATATTAAAACACCACATTACAATCCTCAGAACCACAAACTACAGCCTCCATAATGATGTTGAATCAACACAAACTGAACATTATAACCTTCATGAAGGGGAGTTTATTGCAGGACTGTTGTATAAGTTTTAGATATAGGTGTACCTAATAAACTGGCAACTGACTGTATGTGATCAAGTCTGCATCAGACTTGAATGAAAGGATGTTATTTCATCATGCATTTATTAATTGGTGGTGGTGACGGGATCTAGCATGAAATCTACTGCAGTGAATATCCTAAATATAATAGAAGACAAACTGAACATGAGAGTTATAAATAAAATCTCTACTTTTATTTGGACTATGTCTTCCCCGTGGATATAGAAAATGTGCTTGGAGATGCCCAGATGGATGTTAAGATGTTCAGAGTTTAAACTGCAGCATGTGGAGACTTCTTATTCTAAGTCTGGACAGCAGCTCTCACAGATACAGCGTGTTGTGATCTGTTTGCTCTCTGGGGGAAGAAACTCACCCACTGGTCCTTGAATGCATCGTTCCAACAGTTTCTCCCTCTCCTCTGATGTTTGATCTTCTGCAGCTGATGTAACCTGCTGCAGACTGTGGACATGAACACACACAGACCTCCTCCACCCTGCTGGATCTCCTCCACCCTGCTGGATCTCCTCCTCTGTTTGTCCCCACAGTTTGATGTGTTGTTAGGTGGGACCTCAGACTTCAGTGTTTCTCTGTGTTTCCCCCTGATTTATGAGGAGCGATACTTAACTCTGACACCACAGTTTCATTATTTTTGTTATTGGACTGGAAGAACAAACTCACGAGTACATCTGATGGAGTAAATCCCTTCTTTATTATAATGTTCTGTTCCTGTTTTATTTGATTGTCTTGTAGTATTGTTTTGCATTATATTGCTTAGATGTTCCTGTTATAAAGTCCACTTTTAAAGGGAAAAAGCCAAGTTAAAATTAACGATGGAGTATTTCAGTATAAGCCACTGTGAAGGAAAAATCAATCTTGAAAATAAAGTCAAAATCTAAAAAAAAAAGTTGTGATGTTATGAGAACAAAGTCGTCATTTGAGAAAGAAAGTGGTTATATTATAAAACTAAATTAGTAAGTTTCAAGGAAAAGTGTAGTTATATTTTGAGAAAAAGTTGCAATTTTGCAAGAAAATTGTGATGATTTGAGGAAAATCTTATAATTTTACAAGGACAAGTCTTTATATTTCAAGAAAATGTTAAACTTTAACATATAAAGTTGGGACATCATGAAAAAAAAGCAAAAAAAAAAGCTATAATATGAGGAGGAAAGTCAAAAGTGAACCTGACAAAAATAATATTTGAGCTTTTTTTTTTAAAATTTTACAATAAAAAGTAATATTTTGTGAAAATCCATACTTCTACAAGAAAACTCAATATTTCAAGACTAAGTTTTTTTCTGAGAAAAAAGTTTAGAAATCCCGTAATTTTTTAAGAAAACAGAATATTTTGAGGAAAAAGTTGTAATTTTAAAAGAAAATCCCGTAATTTTTTAAGAAAACAATATTTTGCAAAGGTTTTAATAATAACAACTACACTCGTATTTTGAGTGTAATTAATTCCCCCCAAAAAGACACAAAATGCACAATAAATAGAGTTAAAGTTGAATTTATAGATATCATGATAATATCGTTACCGTGAATTCTTTGTCCACGATAAAAATCTGGTATCGTGACAGTCCTAGTCTGAGGTAAGAAAGCTAAAATGTTATAATGTTGCTCTATCATGAGTTGTAATGTCACACTATAGCCTGTAGGGGGCGCTAGTGGGGACACTGCTTTGTTTTCATGAGTAGATTTATTGCAGCTTGAAAGAGAAACTTAAAGAATAGTGATTATGAAAGCTGAAAAGCATCTCTCTGGTTGTGCTGGTTTGATGGGTTTCATAGTGAGAAACCAGTTCAGTGTGACAGAAACACTGCAGGTCTTTAGAGCGCACCACGCCTGGCTGGTTTCAGTGTCACACTGTGTTCACATCATATCAGACATACTGTACATAACATCCTGTTCACTGGGAACAAACCTGACAGCATCAAGTGGTAATTACATGCAGGAAATGGGATCAGTCCAAAATAACACGTAATACATAAACATTCAACCTTATTCAGTCATGATAAATAACTAATACCTGCACTAGTTTGTTTCTGATAGATATTAAATGTATAAAGACGTCATGAAATGCAGCGTCAACATTCCCGTGGGGTCAAACCGTTCTCAACTGCTTTGACCTTTAGCTTCCAGCTGACACAACGAGCAGCGACTCATGTGATTTCATGTTTTCTTTACAGATGCCTGCAGGCGCACTGACAGACTACACCCACGATGATCTCACAGTTTACACACACCACGGAGGCGTGTGACGGACGGTTTGAGTCTTTGTGTCGAGTTCAGGGGGAGTTCTCCGCTGCTGAGTCACTGCTGCTTCAGCCACATTTCAATGTTGGCAAACAAAAAGCAGAACCTGCTCAGGCTGATGTCGCAATACCACAATACTTCCTGTCAGCAGCTTTTCACACACAGGCATGTTCAGCTTGTATGCAAATAATGTTCAGCACTTCACTGCCCTCAGGCTCTACAAGCAGTGGCAGAAAGCGACTCAAGTACTATAGCTACTACAAATTTGATCTACTTTTCATGCCACTTTCTACTTCTAGTTATAAATCAAACTACCCAACAGTTAATGCAAATACAGCTGGAAGGATTAGTCGATTAATCAATTATTTGATTGACAGAAAATTAACAACCTCTTCTCACTCCCAACTCCTCAAATACGATGCTTGGTCAGTGCCCCTCGGCGTCTGGTACCGACGCACTGAGGCACCCTTTAGCGTCTATATGAGACGCACCAGGCTTTCAACTAACTAACTAACTGTAAACCCATTTGCATCAGTATTAAACGGAGCAACTGATGTATTAGAAGTGGACGTAGTCACCTTGACGTCACCAGTTGGTTTGTGGACTGCCGTTTTGAAGCCTCGAGTTCAGCATTTTGGATGTCATTTTTCGAATAAGTTTGGTTTTAATTAGTTATTTGATGCTATAAAAAACGAGTGGGATGTCATGATTGACAGCTGTGAGTCTCTTTTGCTGACCAGCTGCTGCCGTGTTCGTCTTGCAATTGGTTCGGGCGAGTGACCGTGATACCGCAGCTCCACCGCCCGTTCACTGCTGCGCACGCTCTGGCTCGAAATTACGTCAAAATCTCGAGATGGCAGCTCCCGTATATCCGGGATATTCTGGCTTCACTTCTGTACAGTGGGGGGGAAGTGGAGACGCGTCGTCCATCTTTATATACAGTCTGTGGTCACGTACAGTACAGAGGACACGTCCACACTGAAGCTCTAAATCTGCCGTTAAACTCACCTGTCGAACCAAAACACACCTGCCTGTCCTTTTCCTCCATCTGCCCTTTCACTGATTCACTAATCGTAATGCTCCTCTATTAGCATTCAGGTGTGAGCACGTCACGCACACACACACACACACACACGCACACACACACACACACACACACACTCTGGTCATTGTGCAGCTCGCTCACTCGGTCGCTTTAAGAAGAGCAGCGATCTGATTCCAAGCACGTCGGCCTGCGTGGCAGATGAATGGCCGGCCTTGTTGGAGAGAGCCGCAGGAGAGGGATAATGGAGTCATTTTGTGTATATGTGTGGGTGTGTGTGTGTGCGTGTGTGTGTGTGTGTGTGTGTGGCTATGAGAGGATAAAATAGTAAAATGTGCGTTGGCCTTTTCGAATGAGTGACGACTCAGGAGGGAGGATGTGGAGGCTGCGTGACCTCTCTCTCCCCCACATGGACTGCTGGTACGCCAAGGACGAGTGTGTGTGCGTGTGTGTGTGCGAACGTCTTTGTGACTTGCATTTAATTAAGTTTAAGTGTGTGTGAGGATGCCTCTCTGGGTGTGTTGTTTTTCTTGTATCTCTGTGAGAACCAGTTTTCAGGCCTCATTCACACAAATGAAGTGAGTTCCCCTTTAAAACAAACTCCCAGTTTAGACAAACCTACTTGGAATAGAAAACAAAGACCAACCGTCCTGTAATTACTGCCACTGGTGGAATGTAACTAAGTACATTTACTCAAAGACTGTACTAGTACTGTACTATTTGTACTATTTTGTAAAAATTCGAGGTACTTGTATATCTTACTTTCCATTTTCTACTACTCTATACTTCTACTCCACTACATCTCTGAGGTAAATATTGTATTTTTGAATCCACTACATTTGTCTGACAGCTTTAGTTACTTTTCAGATTACAGTTTTTCATCCCCTTCCTGTCCAGTGAAAACCAAGATGGTTTTAGATGGAAAGCTGAAAACAGGGGCTGTTTTTCTGACACCAAGACATGCCAACGTATGATGATCTTATAGACCATGATGCATTGCTGTACAAGGGCATTGGTTTGGCGTAGGGACACAAATGGGGCTTGGAGCGAAGGATTTTTAATGCGTTTTAAACAGTGGGTCTGAAAAGTGAAGCCAATGCTGAAGTGCCTTAAACTTGCGTTCTTTCTAATAGCCAGCAGGGGGCGACTCCTCTGGTTGCAAAAAGAAGTCTGATTGTATAGAAGTCTATGAGAAAATGACCCTACTACTTACTTGATTTATTACCTCAGTAAACATTGTAAACATGAGTTTATGGTCTCAATCGCTAGTTTCAAGTCTTCTTCAATACAGCATGATGTTCATTTAGTAAATTATGGTCCCATTTAGAGTCAAATAGACCATAAAGCAGGGTATGCTTTAGGGCTATCTTGTGATTGACAAGTTGCTATCACGTCGTTGTCCGGTCTGGGAGTTGTCCGTGTTTTCATCTTAAAACTTTAACCCTTTCACAGTGTGTTTTCAGTTCATGAAAGTTAATTATAACGTTTTTGGTCGCCTAAAAAGTGTAATGATGTGAAAATTAGCACTCCCCCTAATATCGCAAATTATAACCACTTTTATTTATGTATTTATTGTATATGTAACATTCATTGTATATTTATAGCCACAGTCGATTGTACAATTAAAACAGATTCATGAGATTCTTAACACAGCAGCTTGCCTGAGAGCCTTTCAGCTGATTAGCCGCATTCACAACCGTCTGAAGTCTCATTTGAGTGACATAAATTGTGATTACACAATCCAGATGTGGCTTATTACATTGATTAAATCTCTCTGTATCACCAGGCTGCTGCATAATAACCACAGAGCTCTTTGTTCCTGTTGAACCTGTTGCTTTATTCTGCTCAGTGTGTTACAGTAGAAACCATCAGACGTGCTGTGCAGTCACAGTTCACTTAGCTCCATCATTAAGAGGAGGTGTATTAATTGTCTTATGTCACCGAAGGCCCTCAGGACCGTCTGTTCCCACCAATCCTCATCCATTAACAGCTGGTTACCGGGGCAACAGCTGCGAGCGTCATCCTGTCTATCCTGAAACATCTTTATATAATGATATATTTGTATTCTGTGTGTTATGGACCACGTACATGATCATTAAAGGAACTGTTAGTTTATGTGACAAACACACAGAAAATCATCAGCAGCTCTTTGGAGATTTTTAGCCTCTTTTAGCTCCTAGTTTTGGTTTTGCGGCACATTTTCTGTCTGGTTCAGTCTCAGTGTTTTATAATAAACCCACTGTACACCATCTGCTCTGCAGCAAACAGCAGTCAGACACAGTTAGAGGTGAACATAGTGGAGCATTTAGCAGCTAAAGAGACAGATATTTCCCTTAGGAGTTGGTGGAGACCAAAAACAGAGCTAAAAGAGAGAATATTGAACTCATCAGGTGGACACAAAATCTCCTAATGAATCATCGTGTTGCTCTGTAACTGCTCATACACTATTCATAGCTATACCTACGAAAATGAATGCACAATAATTTGTATAAAACCCACGTAATCAATTTGCATGTAATCTACGTAATCCTGAACCAGGACAGGCAACGTAGTATAAACTAGGGATATCACGAAACCAGAAATTTAGTAGTCAGTACATTAAATTAAATTGAACTCCACGATTCTCGACACCCAATTCGATACCACGGTAAAAAAACAAAACAATCCTTTATCATTTGCATACTGTTTCTTTGTGAATTTATTATGAATCCCTGATGATCTGAACGCATTGCTTGAACTCATCATAATGTAATTCATTGAAACCTTCCGAATGTTAGCTCTGTTATTTAGCCCACCGGCTGCTAACAGATAACGTTAACTAGCTCTCCTCCTGCTGATTTCAACACGGATTTGTAGTTCATAAGCATTATCAAGGACATTTTCGATCGTCCCTGAGACGACGAGACAACGTAAGTCGTGATTCGTGATTAAATATTTTAATCGATTTACAGACCTAGTTACTTTATTCTGTCTTTATTTGTCTGACTGTAGTCTCCAAAGTTATTCATTTCATGTGATTTATTTTGCTGATTTTAGCATCAGACCACTCAGTATCATAACTGTGTGTGCAAGTTCCTCTCTAGTTCTCCCATTTATAAACAAGTTTAGAATTAAAGTCAAACATGGTCAGAGAGGGTCCTCTCAAGTAGAGTAATGCATCTGTGTGTGTGTGTGTGTGTGTGTGTGTGTTGCAGATTAAGATGAGACGTGTAGAAAGGACAGCTCTTTGGTTTGCACAGCCACGCTCTCATTGGAATGCAAGTGCATATCTCACTCTGCAGCTCGCCCTGCATTAATAACCCCCCCCCACTCACTGACACGCACGCACACACGCACGCACGCACGCACGCACGCACGCACGCACGCACGCACACACACACACACACACACACACACACACACACACACACACACACACACACACACACACACACACACACACACACGCACACATGCACACACACATTCATACACGTCCTCCCTCCTCTGGGAGTCGTGACAAAAATAGCTCTGCGGCTACAAGTTGTTCTCAGGCCTCTCAGGAACATCCCCCCCCTTCTCTCTCTCGCTCAGCGTTGATGATGTAACGTCCTCGCCATCAGCCCGTCAGCTCGGTCGCTGAAATTTGATGCTCTTTGTTAAGCAGGAAAGAAAATGCAGCTTTCTAGAGGAACAAAAAGATTACATCTCTAATGTGAAAAAGGTCTCAGTGGTGGAGGCAGATCCTTTACTTCAGTAAAAGTACTAATACCGCACTATAAAAATACTCTGTTACAAGTAGAAGTCCTGCATTGAAAATGTTACTTCAGTAATAGTATAATCAGGAAAATGTACTTAAAGAGGACCTATTATGCTTCTGTGCTTTTTTCCTTTCCTTCAGTGTGTTATATAGTTTTTTTGTGCATGTAAAAGGTCTGCAAAGTTATAAAGCCTAAAGTCCATGCCAAAGGGAAACATTGCTCCTGAACTACCTGAAACACCTTGATACAAGTCCCGCCTTTTCTTCCGTAACGCGGTGATGTCAGCAAGTAACACATTTGCATAATACTTTTCAACATTAAAGAATGTAAACATGTTTTTGTAGAAACCTAAAACACAAGTTATGTACCTGAAAATAAGCATAATGGGTCCTCTTTAAAGTGTTAAAAGTATAAAAATGTCCCCTGTGACTGTTCTACTATTATATATAGTAGATATAGTATATATTAATATTAGATTATTATACTAAAGCATTCATTTAAAAGCAGGATTTTACTATTGTAGTTGGTTAGAAGTGGAGCTCATTTTGAACTATTAACTAATGATTATTTTCATTATGGATTAATCTGCTGATTATTTTCTCCATTAATTGATTCATTGTTTGGTTTGTAAAAATAGTGAAAATAGTGAGAAATGCCATCAACTTCAACATTATCACCAATACATTAACATTATTAACATTATTAAAAGGATAAGCAGCAAATCTTCACATTTATGAAGCTGAAAACACAAATGTTTTTATATAAAAAAAAATACTTCAACTACCAAAATAGGTGCCATTACTTTTGTGTCAATCAACTAATTGATTAATTGACTAATTGTTCCAGCTGTACTTGTATAAACTGTACGGGAAGTTTAATTAACAACAAAGCATTATTTTACCCTTCATATTTTGTCTGCAAATATCCCTCTGAAATCCCTCTGTGGAGTAGAAGTAGAAAGTGGCATGAAATGAAGAGACAAGCACGTCAAATACAGTATGTACTTAAGTGCAGTACTTGAGTAAATGTACATGTACATTCCACCATGGGACAAAGGTAAACAGTTCGTCTGTTCTAGGCCACCGTAGTCTGCGCCTGTTGATTGTGATTTCCTTTATTTCCCCCCTGAAGCAAACATGAAGCTTTAATCTCTCTCATATTTCCTCCCTCCATCTTTTTTTCCGTTCTCTCTGTTGTCCCCTCAGGCTGCTGCTGGTTTTCATTACTGCTGATGACAGAGTGTGTGTGTGTGTTTATACAGTATAGTAAGTGTCTGTGTGCAAGCTGCCCCACCCCCGTCAAAGCACACAAAACTCACCCACTTCAAAACATAAAACAAACCGACTTTTCCTGCTCATCACGCCTGCGGGCGGGAAATAACAGATAGAAGATGATGTGTGTCATCAGGTGTGAACGCTCTCCACCTTTCAAACAGGTTAGTGCAACGTATCCTGCTTCAAAGCTGATAATAAGACGGCACAAATATACACAGTAAAACAACTTGAGAATGCAAATATATATTAAAAACAAAACAATAATTAAAAGCGAAATAAAACAAATTTAAAATAGATTACAAAAACGGCATTGCACACAAAATGAATTACACATTTTTGTTTCATTCATATGCCATTTGGTGAGACTGGGTTGCATCACAAAAAGGCACAAACAGATATCCAGCAGTTACAGAGCAACATGATCAATCTTTGGGAATTTGCGTTTGTGTCCACCGAATGAATGTTAGTCCAATATTCTAACTCTTTTAGCTCTGTTTTTGGTCTCCACCATCTCCTAAGGGAAATATCTTTAGGAAAGGTAAAGAAATTAAAATTCTTTAGCTGCTAAATGCAGTTTTTATTCTCATATGTTGGTGGTTTTGGCACCCTGTCTGGGTTTAGAAGGAACAACGACAACAACAACAACAGTAAAAGTCACTCTGCTCTATTTGGTCGTGGTTTTCCATCCAGATGTAAAACTTGTTCTTAAGTTAAGTGGTGGTGTTCCCTCACCGAACTGACTGAATACACAACAAACTGAATGAAATGATCCTCCAGGATCAAAGTGTTTATATTTGGCAGATTTAAAACTTTGTGGTCTTCTTCTTCATGTATATTTCCAACATGGCTGCCACAGAGTTAATGGTTCATGTAAACACGCAGCCTCCTCTCTCAGTTTCACGCTCTCTGCTCTATATTTAGAGAGGTCAGCCGCGCCCGTGGTTTCTCTGCAGTTCCCATCATGCCTCAGTCACGGTCTGCCCTGCGGTTGTTTTGGTCGGCGCGCCCAGCGGACACGCCCTCCTGTTACGGCCTGTTTTATGAGTCCAGCTTCATGGACACAAGTGGGTCAGAACTGGGCAGGACAAACACAAGACGTCAGCAGCAAACACATAGCTGTGTGTGTGTGTTTGTGGTCTGCCTGCATGTACTCTAAACCAGCGGGTGTGTACGTGTATACAAACACTGTGTCTGCAGGTTCAGAGCCTGAAGCTTTCAATCTTTAAAGGTCGACTCCATCTGCGTTCTTTTCCAGGATTTTCAAATGGAAGCGCCCACTCAGGTTTTTTTTAACTGGGGTTGTATGTATACTCCCGTGTTCTACGAAGTAAAATTACTGTTTTTGTCAATGGAGTCTGGTGGCTTTAAAGAGTCCATTTAACGGCTGTGGACTGGAGTGGAAGAAACATTTTTTTTAGTCACCTAAAAAAAATCAATAGCAGTTTAAGTGTGCGTTATATTTAGAATATTTTCACCGCTTTACCTCGATATCAGATAGCCCTTTCTGACTGGGAACTGAAGCCGTTATCTATGCCCTCTTCAAAGCCACAAGACTCCATTCACAAAACAGCAATTTTACTTCGTAGAACACTGGAGTTGTTGGTCTACCGCTGCATCAATTGGTTAAGCCGAATTCACACCAGGCAGCGGCGTGTCTCGCCGCAATTAATCAATTTTTCTGAGGCCGGGGGGGCGTGTTCATGTGTTTCAGGCAGGAAGACATTTTTTGTAACATAGGTCAACATGTAAGAGGAGTCACAGGATCTGTTTGCTGATTGGCTGCGGGTCTTCTCTGGCTGCACTTCGCCACAGAAAGTAAAACTTTTCCCAACCTTTGTTTGGCTGCACTTCGGCGCAGAATCAAACTGGTGTGAATTTGTGTTATTGTTTGACTTTCAGACCCAAACTAATGTAACGTCCACACAGCAGTACATTGCTCCGAGTAACTGAAGTTAAAGTAACTAAGTACATTTACTCAAGTACTGTAAATATAATTTTGAGGTAGTTGTGTTCTCAAAATGTCTTTGAAGGCACCACCATGAAAAGTTTTGATTACTTTTGCATTTCCAGACAACAAAGTATAATATGACTAAATGTTGACTGTGATGGACGCTGAGGGAACGTAGGGCCATGTGACCCCGACACACTCTGCTGGTTGATTTTCATAGAAGTTATGAGAAACCAGTGGATGCCTGGACAGAAGGAAACTGCACATATTGTAAAAAGCTCTGCATATAATTTATGTAAAATATACAGTGTTAGAAGTTCATCAGCTAAAACATGCAAAACTGTCTGCATGGATCTTGAATTCTCTCCATTAGGCTCCATTTTGCATCAGCCGGGATCAGCGGCTGACTGGTTGAATAATGCATTGTGGGTAATAGGAGCTCTATGGTACTTCCACTCAAGCAGAAAGTTCCCATATTCCCCACGCAGGGCTAACAACTCTCCTGGCGCTCTGCCGGCGGATAATCAGAGGAGAAGCGGCGGCAGCGGCGGCCGACTGTGTGAGGTTCACTGACATCAGGGGATGAATTTTAAAACTCTGAGTCTCTTCATGGAGAAGAACGCTTCAGTTCGGAGGGAGCGAGTTAAATCTCACTGTGTTTGAAGAGCAAAGAGGAACTACGTGTTTCTAACAGAACAAAGAAATATGTCTGATAACCATGTGATTACTTTCTTACACTTACATTACATCATTAATGTTGTCAGGTAAAATTGTTCGGATATCTTCTGAAATAAAAAAAAAATAGAAGTCTTCCCAGATCAAATTCTGAATCATTTGGAATATGGTAAGTTGTCTTTGTTTTATATATACAGTATGCTATACTATACTCAATGATATACTTAAATGATACCCAGCCCTAATCCCTATCATTTATTTCTTTTAACCATAACCACCATCAAACCTTACTCATCTGTTGCCTGAACATAAGTGTCAGAAAAAAACACTCATATGAGTAATTTTTGGATCAAACTCCAGCTGATAGTAGGCCTCTTGCTGTTGTTTCAATTGGAGACTGAAGTTTAAGCTGTTTGATTCCAGGGAAAAATTATGAACACACGCAGGAAAGAGTGATGTGATTCATATTTTTCCTCCGTTTAACCAAAGCCGAGGTTCAACCAGTCAGCAGGACTCAGTGGAAACTGCAGCTTTATTCCTCCACGCCGGCCAAGTGGGTCGCACGTGGAGCGTTTTTAAGACACTTCAGTTTCCATTCTTTTAATTTTTCTGCAGATTTGGCCAAAACTCTCACACTCATTAACTCACAGTCTAAAACCAAAGAAATTCATGTAAATATTTGTGCAGTCAGGTGCATTTTTTTCTTAAAAATCTTTCCGTCCTTCTCATGAAGTCTGTGTCTTTTGGCAAAAAACCCAAAACTTTCTGAGTGATTGAAATTAACCAATCAAAGAGTCTGCTGGGCTTCTTACAGCCCGCTCACGCCAGCAAACAGTGATATTTTGCAGTCAAATCAATTAATTTAAATCATTGTAGATTCTCATGAATTTTATTTTATTCTGATTTGTTTTATTTTATTCTGTTGAGAGGGTTCTGTGTGGGTAAGAGGGGATTTATTAAAGTTACCACACAGTCGTACTTGCCAACCCTCCCGATTTTCCCGGGAGACTCACGTTTTTCATCGCCTTCTCCCGGTTTCCTCCCAGTGTCACAATTCTCCAGTATTTCTCCCGATTCATGGCAAATTTTGACACTTTTTTTTTGACGACAAAAGAGCTACACCAACTGTTGTTTACCGGCGGAAGAGAGCAGTCTATGCTCGTGACACAGCGCAGTCTGAGCTCATGTTAGAGATGCCCTCACCACAGTGTGCAGCGCCCAAAGAAATAATGGGTTTCAGAGTGCAGTGGTGGCGTTGTCACGTTGTGTCTGAAAGGACCTTCAGTGAATGAGAGAAGGAGAGAGAAATGGAGAGAACTAAGAGAAAGAAATACTCAAGCAGGGGCAAAAATATGTACAAGAATGCACGTATGCACACCTGGGGCTTTATTCCAGTAAAGAAATACTGTACAAACTGCACAGAGAGGAGGGGGTTAATTCTTGCCTCAGGGCCCCTAAGCAGGTCAATCTGGACCTGCAGGGAACCAACTGCTGAAGAGTGCTGACTCATCTCCACATTTTAGGACTGTAAACTGTAGACAAACTCCCTCCTGCTTTAATTGTGTTTATACTGAGGCAGGAACTGTTGCAGCTGACTGGTTACAGTCTGAATGAGTTGTTTTCTGCACTATTTGAGGAATGGAAGTAATGGCCCTGAGAGGTTTGGAAGAACAATTTAAATCCTTTAGTCGTCTTCAGCACAACATAGGGAGGTGAAATGAAGAGTAAAACTGTTTCAGAATGACGTTGTAAACAGTTTGTCAGGTCCATTATCTCACATTGTTTCCTCATCCCCTCTTCCCTCGCCCCTTCCTCTCCTCCAAACCTGCTGACAATGTTCCCTCTCTCGGATGCTGAGGTGCTCCACGTATTTTTTTGTATTTTTGCCTCAGCAACCAGATCCCTCTGAGAGAAGCCGAGCCGTTGCTTCACATGGTGTCGGGTCTCGGCCATATTGAATCCGAATGGGAACGGCCGTGTTGGTTTACGCTCCTTCCTTCAATAGCGCAGGGACAATGGGAGCGGGACAGGCGAGAGGCCCGGTCCTCCCTGGACACACAGAGGCGAGACAGACAGAGCATTGAAGAGGATGAGGATGCATCAGAAACCAGCGCCGGCTAATGTGAAAGTCTCAGGTTCTGTGTCTGGAGAAAAGACTGCTGGTTGGTAACAGTAGACAAGAAGCTTTGTGGAACCTGCAGCGTCTTTATGTAGCAGAACAAGCTGCTGTAGTGTAGCGCTGAGCTCACATCTCACCGCGCTAAAAGAAGGTCGGCGGCATCGTGGGACGTCAAGCCGACTTCTGACTGACCTGATTCTGACGTGACTATTATAAGTAGTACAATGTCTTATTAGAGTGGTGCAGGAATGAGTCCTAAACCCCAGAAATTAGTTAGCATTTTAGCACTTTCGGTTCCCTCATCTTTAAAATTCATGCGTGGGGTATTTATTGATGTATTTTATGTCGTAGAACAAAACGTTAAAATCTCTTCAGCTTGTGTTGACCACAGACATTTCAATCATCTAACTAAAAACACAATAAAAAAAAACATTGACTTCCAGACGAGGGAACCAAAAGTGCTAAAATGCATTTCTGGATTTTAGGACTCATTCCTGTAGCACTCTATAGAAGTCTATGAGAAACTGAGCCTACTTCTCACTTGATTTATTACCTCAGTAAACATTGTAAACATGAGTTTATGGTCTCAATCACTAGTTTCAAGTCTTCTTCAATACAGCATGATGTTCATTTAGTAAATTATGGTCCCATTTAGAGTCAAATAGACCATAAAGCAGGGGATGCTTTAGGGCGTGGCTACCTTGTGATTGAAAGGTCACTACCATGGTGACTCACGAAAGAGGCGTAGCAATGCATATCCCTCTCCGGCTCCACCCTCTCAAAAATACAACTTGGCGATGGCCAAAATGCCAAATTCTAGGCTTCAAAACAGCAGTCCACAAAAACCAATGGGTGACGTCACAGGGACTAAGGCATAGAGTGTATATAATAAGTGCATGTTGTCCATGTAATGTCACCCGTTGGTTTGTGGACTACGGTTTTGAAGCCTCAAGTTCGGCATTTTAACTGTTGCCATCTTGGTTTTTGACCGTTACTAAATGAACATCAAGCTGTATTGAAGGAGACTTGAAACTAACGATTGAGACTATAAACTCATGTTTACAATGTTTACTGAGGTATTAAATCAAGTGAGAAGTAGGGTCATTTTCTCATATATTTCTATACAATCAGACTTCTCTTTGCAACCAGAGGAGTCGCCCCCTGCTGGCTGTTAGAAAGAATGCAGGTTTAAGGCACTTCGACATTGGCTTCACTTTTCAGACCTCGGAGTCGCCCACTGGCCTACGTCCACTTCTTGTATAGCCTATGGTAAAAACAGCAGTTTGGTTGCACACAAGTCTTAACATGCAATAAGTGTCTAATGTTTTTCTGTTTGCTGTGAACACAGAGGGTCTGAGCTCAGATAAACATCAGTATTGGGAGGACGGAAACGAGCAGTGAGGTGGTGACGACCTCCTCTTCTGCTGCCTTTTCCTGTAATTGTCCTTCATTGTTTAAAGACAGAAACTTCTGAGTGAACAAATGAAGGTTTGGAGGAGCAGCTGGTCACCTGCTGTCAGTGTGGCAATGGCAGGAAATCCACCGTAAACACTCACTCTGTGTTCAGCAGCGGCTCTGCTTAATGTTTCTCATCCCAGAGGACTTCTGACTGATTGGAAAAGCTTTTTTCCAGATGCTTTTTTTTTTGTTTTTGTTTCAAACAAACCATTCATCCCAACAACAATGAGGTCATCCACTATTCTGGCTCTCCAAACAGGAATCCCTAAACAAGGTTCAGCGCGTTCATGTTTGGCTGCAACGTTGTGCGTGTTCACTGGTGTGTGAACTATTATGGAAGGACATGAATGGTGGTTTGTAAATTGGATGGTGGCGGCCAAGTGACATCAGCTGAGAGCAGGAAGGCTTTGAAACAGTCGCACCGCCTGGAAACTACCAGGAGGATGTTTAAATGTCTGAGCATTAACAACAACATATTACTGCAGTTTGGGTATTTTTCTAGTGACCATTAGGCCTTCGAAAACTTATTTACAAATTGTTCCACGTCTTTTTGAAAGAAAAACTTGTGTCAAAATGAAGTTACTGGGTGATGTTTTAAGAAGAAACATTTGCACAAGCCCTCTGTGAAGACACCCACTGCATAGATTATAATAAATCCATTCATCAAATGAACAGGAACCATGCACAATGATAAATATGACTGTAAATACATCACTTGTGTTCATCTGTAGTGTTTTGCGTAATGTTTTACAGGCTCACTTTTACCGGCTACACAAATTTTACATTCTATGATGTTTAGTTTTCCCTTCTGGATTTTGTTTTTTGTCTGTTATCTAGTGACATACAGTTTTTCAATGTTTTGTCAGCAGATTTCAATGAAATTTTCTGTAGAGTTAGGCCTTAGGTTCAAGGAACAAGAGTCATGCTAGTGGCACAGTGGTGCTGTTAACTAAACGCTATCAGCATGCGAACATACTCACAATGCCAATATAATGCTGCTATATGCTGATGTTTATTGATGATTGATGACAAGAGTATTTTTTTTATCCTACGCACCTGTCACTAAGATTTTTGGTATGCAAGAACTTTTTTAAAAGCTCAGGTAATGTTTATCATGGTCACTATGCTAGATTATTACGAGGCTTTGTTGAATACTCGATTCTGATTGGTTAATCACGGCGTTCTACGGTCTGTTATTTCTTTATAACAGATCGTTGCTATGTATAGCAGACCGCTGCTATGTATAGCAGACCGTTGCTATGTATAACAGACCGTTGCTATGGACGCAGTTCTGAACTCAGACTCTGGAAGACCATTTTTTTGTCAAGTTATTGATTTTTTAAGTAAGTAGCTGTGTGATAAGAAGGATAATGTACAGCGAGCTGGTCATTGTTGTGAAATAAACCCTGACCGGTTTGCTGCACATTATCCCTTACTTAGCGTGTTAGCAGGCTAACATTTTCTTATAAGAGTAGAAAACAAAACGTTCAGCTCAGATTGATGGGAATGATGACGATGGCGCTGGATGAAAAGTCAGGGGATCACTTGAGTTATTACAGGTCATCCTCTGGAGACCATGAATGTATGAAATTGTGTATCAATCAAAAAGTGGATGGACCAATGACAATCGTGGTCATCTCTGGAGCCTCGCCGCTGGCCAAAAACCTGATATGTTTTTAGTGTAGATCCAAGAATTTAAACATGATTCCTAAACATTTTATGATAGAGCATTTCTATAAACATTTCTGTTATTTTCTCATGAACTGCTGTTGGTTTGTTGTAGGACTCAACTGATGAAATTGGTGTTATTGTAAACAGCTCTTACAGTGGTTGATATGATTGGTTGCCTCTATCAGTGTTTCTCCCAATTAAGACATTTCCCATCAGCCCTTTTGCTATCAGTCCCCATGAAGAGGATGAACATTTTGTATGTTTCTGCCTTTCACTTCTGTTAGCATCTTCTAAAAGCCTTACCTCAGTTTGCTGCCCTTTGTGCTGTGAAGCGATTTGATCAGATTTCTCTCCAACATGACCTGCCAGATTGCAATGTTACTTGATTATGTATTTATCTAAACTTGATTTGTAATCATTTATTGCTTCACGTATTGCACCTAAAGTGCCCTCAGTGTCCTCATTGTCTCACCACCTCTGTCCTATTAATAGCTCACTGCCAGTCCAGTTCAACAGTTAAAGGTTAACTCCTACAGGACAACAATGACTAACATGTAGCCAACCGCCCAGCTCTCTGGAAATCTGGTGACACATTAAAACCTTTCCTGGAGCGGGTATTTACCCATAACCCCATGCTGTTGCCCTTTGGATTGGTGCGATAACAGTGTTTACCACTGATGTCATGCAATGGGGAGACTGGTCCTTCATCATCGTGGTTGGTGGCCTGAGAGGTTGCATGATGACAGTTAAAGTCATGTCAAGAGTTCATTAACCAAACATCTAGTATCAGAAGGAAGGAAAAAAGTATCTTTTATAAATATAAAGCTAAATAATCTTCCTGTCATCACTGAAAAACATGCCTGTATAGCAAGAGAAAAGTGCAGGTTTCTCTGACTGATCTGTCTTTTCTGCTTTAGCCAAAGTTAAAGGTCCAATATCATGCTCATTTTTAGGTTCATACTTGTTTTTTTATATTTCTACTAAAACAAGTTTACATGCTGTTGTTCAAAAAATCATTTATTTTCCTCATACTGTCTGCCTGAATGTGCATTTAATCACCCTCTATTTGAAACGCTCTGTTTTAGCACATTTCAATGGAACTGCAATGGAATTACGTTGCTATGCAACAGCTTGGGTCCATGTTTACTTCCTGTCAGCTGATGTCATTCACATACACTGCAACAGGAAATAAACTGTTACACATTTACAATGTTTATGTTTAAAACTGTGTAATGGTCTAAATATTGTAGATTTGTGACATCACAAAATTACAGAAATCCTGACAGCTTGTTTCAAATGCAGAGTTTCCAAATACTTTGAATGTGTGTATTTCTCCATGAATTGAGCGTTTCGATACTTTCACAGTATTTATATAGCACTTAAACCTGCGTTATAATATAAAAGACATGAAAATCTCACATTTTGCAATATAAAACAATCCTATGGAGACTTTAGAGAATTTATACACAATAATTTAATGGTTTTCTTTCATATATATATATTTTTTTTTGAGGTGATGACCTTTGCTAAGGAGCCATTTTTCTAAAGTGGCACCATTATGTCAAAATTGTAATTTTTTCTGGACAGAAATATTAAAACCTAATGGTCAGGTTGCTATTAAATGTCTTGATCACATTGCTTCTCCCCATGGGATGTGCTTTTTAGAACAAACTTCACATTTTTAGCTCCACAACAAGACTCAACAAGATGAATAGCTAAATCATCAGGATGTCAGTCCAACAGTTTGATTTTATTGGGTGTGTTTATGTGGAGCTATAGGGGCTTTAGACTGTGACTTTTTTCCAGTTTGTATATTTTTTGTCTTCTGCTTCTTCGCCACCTCTCTCTAGAAATGTTTGTAAGATACAGTATGACTTATGTTGTTGCCATGCTTAAATTTGAGCGGGTTGCCACGACTTGTTAACCTGACCCGCCAGCTGGTTTGTTACAACAATCTGAGAAGCCGTCATTGGAAAGGGCACATTTTCAAAAAATACTTGGCAGGTGACTGGATAAAGTATCCGTCAATCAAACTCTTGCCGGAGCAAGTCAGGAGAAGAACAAAGACATCTTTTCCATCGAGGTAAGCCTTCAGTGCCGTTCATTGCTCCTCTTTCAATGAAGAAATACTCTCCTGTTCTGATATAACTGATGCTATTTCAGCATATACGCTAACCTCTTCACGAGCCGCCATTGTTGTTTAGAGCGAACAGTCGCCTCTCCATGTCGCCTCACACACACCTAAGCCACACCCATAGCTGTAGTAGCTCCTCACAGGACGCTGATTGGTCCGTGTTCTGGCTGGCCGGACACGAACGCATAACTTGAAGCCTGGATTTTCGTGTGACATGTGACATCGCGAGGATTCATCTGCACTTTTAATGCATGTGGCGTTCCCCAGGGTTCAATTCTGGAGCCTCTACTATTCATGCAAATCATGCAATACCATAAGATTGTTTATTATTTGCCACTTATTAAATGAAGTTTGCGACTATTTACTCATATCTTGCAGATGCAGTACGTTGTTTTATGCAAAACTAATGACAATCCCAATTACCCCAGCTGTACTTTTATTTGCTAATTAGCAAGTTTTAGCATGCTAACGCACTAAACTTAGTTGGTGAAGAGGCTAAACATTATACCTGCTAAAATCAGCATGGTAGCATTCTCATTGTGATCATGCATGTTAGCATGCCAATGTTAGCATTTAGCTAGCATAGCCTCACAGAGCTGCCAGCATGGCTGTAGACTCTCAGTCTTGTTCAGATGAGTCTTCCACCAGTTTTCCAGTTCAGTGAGCAATTAGTTTTCGTTTCAGGCCTGACTCACAGAGGCTTTTTGTTGTTATCTTCTGCCCTTCAAGGAACAGATCATTCATATTTGTTCTTGGCTCTGCGCCCTCATTGTAGTGTAGGCGGGGGAGGTTTGTCTTGGCACAGCGAGCTGAACGCTGGCAGGACGATTCAAACATTCAGCCGAGCAGCTCTCACCTCGGCAGCTGTGCGCCAATCACCTGGCTCTGTGCTGAAGGAAACAGGAAGTCAAACAGAGATCAGGACCAAGGTCACCCACAACTCCCACCTGCAAGCCTTCCTCAGTTTACGAGGTACTGTGTTCCAACATGACACACAATTTCACACTCACCAGACTACAAAATAAAAGTTTGAAATTAAAACAAATCGTAGGCATTTTTTTGAAGAATCTAAAAAAATATTAGGCCATCCTCCCACTACACTGGCATACAGTAAACCTATGTATATTTTGATGTATAATAATTGTCTTGTTTGCAGTGGGCTTGCAGTGGCACAGTCATGGTGGTATGTAAAGGCTCAGTAAAACCTGGCACGACTCTGAGACCAGGCTGGTGTACTCAAGGTCAAAACCAGGCAGGCAGGAAAGATGAGGCAGATTTATCTAATAGGGGATCAGACTAAAGAGCAGGTGTCCAAAAGGAATGAGTGGAAGCAGACCAGTATATATATACTGTATGCTACTGGGCTGGTGGGGAAGTGGGAGCAGGTGTGCAGGTGGGCGTGGGAGGTCAGGTGATGGGGAATAGCGGGAACACAGGGGTTACTGCAGGGCAAGTGAGAGTATCAGGGCCTGAAAGGACGGGAAAGTTCATGGCAGCAAAAGAGCAGACAAGGAAAATGTGAGATTAGGAATTGGCTGACATTGTGACATGTGAGTAGAGGCCGGCCCTTAGTCAGTCCGCCTGCCAGTTTAGCTGTTTTTATTTTATCACCATGGACTATTTTAACCTTTAACTTATTTGTAATAAAACATATATTTTTAAATTTTGCTATTAACATTGTTGATCATTCTTATGTACATGTAAAAATAAACGTATTGTTTTGGACTTAAAGTCACAGAGAAACAGCAGTTAGAGCATCTTTAACTTCTGTAATGTGATGTATTGAAATGTAAAATACATATTTTTATGTTTTACAGGAAGAGACAAGAGAGGGATTCTGATATACTCAAAATATGTTTGACATATTTAGCAACAAGAGATAAATTAACAATGAACCATAGGCTGTGTATAAGAGGTGGACGTAGTCACCGCAACATCAGCGATTGGTTCGTGGACTACCGTCTTGAAGCCTCGAGTTCTGCATTTTGGCCGTCGCTATATTGGTTTTTGCAACCAGAAGCGGGACGAGAGTGTGGAGCTAAGTACAACCGAACGCTGAATAAGACATTTTCAGGTGACCAAAAAGATTATAATTAACTTTCATGAACTGAAAACACACTGTGAAAGGTTTAAAGTTGTAAGATGAAATCGCAGACAACTCCAAGACCAGACAATGCCGTGGTAGCGACCTGCCAATCACAAGGTAGCCATGCCCTAAAGCATACCCTGCTTTATGGTCTATTTGATTCTAAATGGGACCATAATTTACTAAATGAACATCATGCTGTATTGAAGAACAAGGAACATATAAATAAACCTTTGTGTAGCAAATATCTATCTTTACTGTCCTAACCTTTAAATTGTCTTGCGACTCCTCGGATTTATCTTGCAAGCCCTTTAAGTGGTCCAGACCTCCAGTTTGGGAACCATTGTTGTACACAAAAACACTTTAGGCCCATTCAGCAACATTACATAGTAGATTAGTGGGACACTTCCTGGTTTAAAGTCGGGTCTCAGAGCAGGTTGAGAGCAGCTTTCCTGTCTGGATGTTTCACTGTCAGCTACTGATGAACTAGCAGCATGTTTTGGAAAGTAACTCTTCATGTGCAGTGAGGTCATGTGGTTCCTCTGCCAAGTCAGCAGTCAGACGGGTGTTTCTGCCTTGTCTTCGCCGTGAAACGCAGCTCGACGATGAGATCAGAGGTTACATAACCCAATCATCACTTGATCTCCTCTGCAAAGTGAGGTGACACGACGGCTCGCCGCCAGCACTGTGACAATACAGAGCAGTGTGTGCTGACAGGGAGAGGAAAACCTCCCTCCTCCTCCTCCTCCTCTTCATCTGAAGCTGTAAACACTAATCCTCTCTGTCTCTCCATTCAGCTCCCTGCCTCGCTGGCCTGCTTTCTTTCTATTTTTATAACCAGGATTCAACCGGTGCTGTTTTATCAAGGGCCAGCACCCTGCTGACGAACCCTGTGTTCCCTTTTTATCTCATCTTTAAGGCCGTACTGTCTTATTTCAGTGCTCCATCACACTGGCCGTTTATCTACATTTTTATTATGTTTCAGCCTGACATATTTAGTGTCTTTGGAAACTTTAAGATCCTAATTAAATGTGTTCTGCTAGAGTAAAATATAATGATGCAATTCATCCAGAGTAAAGTTTCTCATAAAACTTTTTCATGCAACTTCTGTGTGACTGAATCTCATTAGACTTCTCGAGTCGAGTCGACTACAGTATGTATCGCGATTTCTTTTTACGATTTTGAAATTGATTTTTTTAATGTCAATATATTTGCTTCAATTGAGTTTATGTGGAGGTAGAAGGAAGTTACCGCTTTTATTGTTGTAGTCTGAGTAACGTGAAGTCATATCTGTTCCATATCCGTCAAACCAAAACAAACCGCAATGAGCCGAAACGGCAGTGTTAAATCCGAAGTGGTAAACACTATACATACAGTAAAGTATGGAAACACTTTGGGTTTCACACATTGTCAGGAAAAGCAGAGCTAGACATCATGGCTAAAGCTGCATGCTAACTCTGTCATGGACAGGAAACGTCATCATAACGTGTGGTCAATCCAGCCGTCACTCTCATCTCCGTGGTCAAATCGGTTGACGCTACATCTGTAGAGCACCCATATACTGATATGTATGTTAACTGCATTCAAACGGCCCAGATGGAGCTGACCATAGATGTATAAAGAGAACAGAGAGGTAGAGACGGACTTGGCGAAGTTAGCGGAAGTACACAGTCTGTGACTCTAGACTAGTCCGATTCATACTGGAGATTTTTTCCAAATCAGTACGACATCCGGGTATTCCTTTGTCATACTGTAGATTTTGCTTTTGTTTGCATACTGCATGCTTCATTTTATCCAAATCGGTACGTACTACTAGTACAGTATGCAGTTTCAAATACAGTCTTTGTTTGGGTACTACTGCCAGCTGAAAGAGTAAACAGCAACATAGATGATACACAGCTTCTGTCTCAAGGACTCAAGGGAAAGAGACCACAAAGCTCGAGTCTTTTCAAGGTTTGTAGATTTAGAGGGCAGTCTGACATTTTACAGCAAGAAATCCTCCTGTTAGTTAGTCTTAATCAGTATCATAGATACTGAAGGTCCATGACGTGGTTAGCTTAGTTTAGCACAACGACTGGAAGCAGGGCAACGCTGCTAGACTACAGACCAGAGAAAGAAATGCACTTTCCAAAGCTGCCAAATATCTCTATATAATTTCCTCCTGATCCTGATCACCTCATCCACAGACCCAATGGGCAGTCATGACACTTTTGGACTAAATAATAAATGTTTTAGTAATGATTTACATTGTTCAAAGATGATGGAAATATAAAGTATGATGGGATGAGATAAAAGAAGTGGTAATAGTGAAAAACAGAGGCAAAGACATAAAATAGAGGCAGCAGATTTTGAAGAAGCTCAGAACAACTTCATGTATGTAAGTTTTATTTTGGTAAAGTTTTTGTGTCAGCTCTCTCTCTCTCTCTCTCTCTCTCTCTCTCTCTCTCTCTCTCTCTCTCTCTCTCTCTCTCTCTGCCTTCTCCAATTAGAGCACTGAGTCATGGGGTTGCACAATAGCCGAGCTGCGTAATCACATAAAGCCGGCTTATCTGTCTCGCCAAGGGCACCCAGTGTACTCTGACCCTGTGTGTGTGTGTGTGTGTGTGTGTGCAGAGCTAAGCAGTCTGAGTGCAGATCCATTAGGAGGAAGTGAAATGGAGCGAAAAACAGGTTGTAGAGGAGCAACAGAGCAGGTAGACGATCAAATCAAATCACATCCAGAGATACTAACAGCAGACTGACAAAGTCAAGATTTACAGGAGTAACCACATGTGGAAGAAGTACTCAGATCATTAACTTAAAGTTACTGTGAGGAACTTTTAGCTGGTTATGAAACAGTATCAATGTAGTACTGATGCCTCTATATGACCTTCATCAGTAAACAAGACCATCAGTTAGAAGATTGGCTATTTCTATATAGTTATTATTAGTGCTTGTCGTCGGTGCCACATGGTCCGATTCCGGCAAAATCATAAGTCATGCAGGTTCACCAGAAACTCGTTCAGCTCAGACTTCAGCGGGGCCGGTTCACCGTGGACAGACCCAGATCTGTCTTCGCTGCTGCAGTCGGAGATTCGTGCCCAGCAGTGGCTCCTCCTCCTGGCCAGGAGCAGAGCTTCGCCTCGCTGCTCCGCCGGTCCTCGCTAGGAACTGATACCGACACCACGCTTGAGGCCCAGGCCGTTTTGCTGGGCCTGCTAGAGGGAAGGGGGTCACGGGAGAACCAGAACCAGGACTGCACGGCGCAGACTGTGAGACCCTGCTGCAGTAAAATGAGAGGTTTTCTAAAGGGACTCTGGTGCTCGGACACACTGCCGCTTTTGTCCACAGGGTCCGCCAAAATCAACACAAAATTAAAGCACTTTGAGTATTTCCATTTCATGCTACTTTTTACTTCTACTACTCCACTACCTCTCAGAGGTAAATATTGTACTTTGTACTCCACTACGTTTATTTGACAGCTTTAGTTATTTTACAGATTCAGGTTATCAATGCAACATATAACCAACAAATCAATTAAGATGTACTATTATAGATTAAACTACCCAGCAGTGTAAAGTAACTAGCCATTACCGTTGCTATTTTTACCTAAGTAAAAGGAGTACTTCTTCCACCACTGACACACACCCAGACGCACAGACACACACACACACACACACACACACACGCGCACACACACGTACACACACACACGCACACACACAGATCTCAGTTACATAAACTGTTGTGCTCTAACTGTACAGTTTGTATTGGACGCTGAGTCAAAACCTCAAAGTGTGTCACAGAGCTGCAGGCTGGAGAACACTCATCACAGGTCAGAGAGAGGACGCTCAATAAAAAACATTATCAACCCCCAAACAACCAGGTTTTCACCATCAGCGTTTTTTTTTTTTTTATATTTTGGGGATTTCTTGGTCTCGATACACTCTGGTCTTGGTCATGACTTGGTCTCGGTTTAGGTGGTCTTGAATACAACACTGGCGCTGGATGAAAAATCTGAGGATCACCAAAGTTAAGGGGGGAGCATGAAGATCTGAACCACATTTCATCACAATCCATCCAATAGTTATATATATTAATTCATTATTTAATTAGTCCATCTATTGGTCCAGCATTTTAGTGCAGAGGAAGATATCTCAAAAACATCTGGCTCACTGGATCAAATTTACTTTGGATCTTCGTGGTCGCCAGAGGATGAACCCTGATGATTTTTGGGGACCTCATGGCCTTTAATCTAAAACTACCATCAAGACTAATTTTGTCCACAAAAATATAATAATAGAAAAATGTTCTTGATTTGACTAGATCAGATTCCTGCTCCCCAGAGGATGAACTTTTTTAGATTTTAATGACCCCATGCCACCTTCAGGGCAAACTTTACATTTAACTTGTAAATCTCTGAACCATCACAAATGTGGAGTCATTTCAGGACTCAGTGATGTACGAGTGTTTTATTGCTCATAAAACATGTAATGTTTGATGTCGGCTCTAATAATGTGGTTATATGGACGGTCAGTGGCACTTTAGTGGGTTCAAAGGTTTATGAGCAGCACCGAAAATAGAAAAAGGAACAGGAACAATGCATAAACACACACACACACACACACACACACACACACAAACCATAAAGATAACCATATGCAAATAAACACAGACACAGAAGGATGATGCTGCTTCCATCCTGTCTGATTGTTTTAAACAGAATCAAACGGACACCGCATCCATAACACAGGCCGACGTGCACACACACACACACACACACACCCTCCAGCAGCAGCAGCGTCTAAGCAGCTGGCCGCAGGACAGAAACATAAATGGGGGTGGAGGTGGAGGGTTGGGGGTCCTGGAAAAAGTCTGAAAACAGAAGAAGTGGAGAGGGGAGGATTCATGTGCTAGACATCGTAAAACTGTTTCCTGCTGCTCAAGGACTCAGGGAGGGACTGGGGCTGTCGTTTCTTTACAAGCTTCTCTTCCCAAAATGAAAAGTGTTCGTAATAACAGGACCAGACATGGACGAGTCTTTCATTTCCTCTTTTTTTTTGTCTTTTTTTACTTTTCAGCCTTTGTGCAGGTTCATAGTATTTTAAAAGAATGAATTTAGCAGCTTTGTGTGCCCAGTGGGATACAACTAGGGCTGTCAAAGTTAATGCGATTATGCGTTAACGCAATTTTTTTTCAACGGCACTAATTTCTTTAACGCATTAATACAACTTGCAATTTCTAGGTTGCAGTGGGCTCCGTTTCAGAGTGAAGATACAGGCATCATATGAAACTAGAAAACATAATGAATCCATTGGCACCAACCAGGTCATACTAGCTTGTCATGGAAGAGGCTAAATAATGCTCCAAACTTGCGCTAAATTTTGGCGAGGAAAAACTGTCATGGCCATTTTCAAAGGGGTCCCTTGACCTCTGACCTCAAGATATGTGAATGAAAATGGGTTCTATGGGTACCCACGAGTCTCCCCTTTACAGACATGCCCACTTTATGATAATCACATGCAGTTTGGGGCAAGTCATAGTCAAGTCAGCACACTGACACACTGACAGCTGTTGTTGTCTGTTGGGCTGCAGTTTGCCATGTTATGATTTGAGCAGATGTCCTGAGCTGTTGACACATTGATTTTCAGACAATGTATATGGAGATTTCTATGTGTTGTCAGCAGCGCAGTACATTTTTGAGGGTTTAAATTGGAATCAGACGCGATCCTGGTTTGAATTATTATCCGCTGTTGCAATGACTTTGCTTCATTTGCTGTTGTCACACCAAAGACTTTGAGGAAGTCTGAAAAGATGATGATTACGCTCCAACTGGTGGCTCTCGGTGTCGGTGCCTATTGGCACGTCCTCATGAAACTACTTACGGGGCTAGTAGTTGCTGGTGAGCTACTGTGGAAGGTGACAGTTTTACACTATTCCACTGATTGACTGTTAATGTACCAAGAAACGTAGCAATGAGCCATTTTATGAGGAAGGAAATGGACTCAACATGTTAGTGAGGCGGACACACAGTTACACAGGACTTTATACAGTATGCGTATATGTTCAGGGGAACATATCATCGCCTCCTGTCTGACAACGGACTGCTGAACGTGTTGCGTCTATTTGTGCAGCAGTAACTCCAGCAGAGCAGGTTTATATAAAACTAGATAATGCAACAGAGCTAGTAGGACAGCTTCCTCCATGTTGGGCGCTCTACGTTCCCTCAAAGGACAGGACGGTTTGCTATTGATCAACAGTGCACTCTGTGTGGATTCAAAGCAAATCGCTGTGATTCCACTGAAACAAATTCATTTTGTCCAAAAGTTGACTATTTAAAATACTTTTGGGTGCAAGCTAACTGAGGTTGCTACTTGCTAGCATGCTCCTGGTCTGAACGGTCTGACATTTTGGGTAATGTTTGACCCAGTGAGGAACCAGATACAGTATATCAGTTTGCTCACAGAGCATCCAGTTCCAGCCCGTTCTCATTCCCAGGGCGTGAAATACCTTTGTCACGGCCGCCGGCGTGCGTTACCTCCGCACCAGGCACCCTTTAGTGCTGGAAATGCTCCGGGCGTTCCATTAAATACAATGTAAATCCATCCGTGGCAACAGTAAACGCTCAGAGAAAGTGCGTGGTGACAGTTTAAAGAGTGAAAAAACACAAAGGGTGGGCAGGAGGGGAGGTGTATGGGTCCAACTAACACAAGGCTTTCATCCAGGAGACCGCTGTCCGTGTCCCGTGTGTTACGTTTCACTTTCACGTTGCAATCAACTGTTCATTCGTGTCCCGTGTAAGTGATGAGTTGGGATGAGAACATGTTGGCAGTTCACGTCCAGGACATATTTAGTCTAAATAGATGTATTGTTGTCATTATTGGAGTAATGATGTCTGAGATGTTTGATGCTAGTTTGATCCCTTATCTGTTTCTTTACAAGTTGGTTTGCTGTATCTGTGTGTGGTTAGATTTTAAATACAAGTGTTCTGCTGCTAACAGTTCATGTGATGAAGTAAAACATAAAGCTGCATGGATACTGTTTGGTTTGGATGAAGGGCCAGCTTTTTCTACTTTCAAAAAATATTTCTTTAAGACTGACCATTTTCTTTTCATGGTTGAAACGTATCTCGTATCATTAAAATATCTGACGTATGAGTTTGTCAGATAAAATGCCGCCGTGCCGAAGCCCTTCACGAGCCCGTTGGATCAGATGAATCTTCAAAAGCAACAAACGCCCTCTTCCTCTGCCGCCTCGAAGGATGTTTACTGTCTCTAAACCATCGAGGAGAAACTCCCTCTAATATTCTACCATCCGCCTTTCAGCCGGCACTCGGCGGCTTTGAACTTGTGGCGAGCTCCGTGTTTGATGTCAGCAGTCTGGAAGAAGCCTGAACCTGTGGTTTGGGTTGTGGTTTTGTCGGGACGTTACGTAAGCCGTCATTATTTTGCAGCTTCTTGCTCCGCAGGCCTCGGTTACATCATGGTTGAACTTTGCCGTGTGGCGCTGATGTTATTTTTGGCAAAGCAGTGTTATGCACCTGAATAGAGAAAGGCTGGCGCCGCACTCAGGAAGAAGGGGAAGAAGGAGGAGGAGGAGGAGGAGGAGGGGGTGAGGTGAGGTGACAGGAACATTTGCTTCAACCAGCGAGGCTGTTAAAGACTCCGTGAAAGTTAAACGCTCCCCTGCTGATGAGTTTAGCAGTTAGTCCCTGCAGTCGGAAAGACTGAAGAGCGACGGGGAAGGAAAAAGGAAAGTCGTCCAGTTTGGAGCGAGTCTCCTTCAGTGACTGCTTTTACAGATTATGATATTCTTTTGAACTGAAAAAAAAACAAAAACCCTTACAGTCTTTGTTGGGCTTCGTCTCCTGCCTCTTAAATTGTCTGCGGTCTGGAAACATTTTCCTGACGAGAGGAGCTGGCGAGGCTCCGAGCTGCTGGACGGCTCCACTCCGCCATCATCATCATCATCGTGGTGTCAACTCGGTAACGAGGCCGATTCTCAGGAACGGATCTCCTTCCATCTGCTTTTTAAGCTTTCTTCTTTTTTTTTTTAAAAAAACATTTCTTTCTTCCAGGGAAATTCCGATCATTTCCCCTCCCGAGGCCTGAGCTGCTCCCTCCTCCCTACAGTTTATTTGGAAATGCAGGTTGGACTCGACGCCTTGTGAGACCGCCATCCCCCTCTAAAACTGGCAACCCCCTTACCCCGCCCCCCCCTACACACACACACAGACAGAATCCCCATCATGGCTGCAGATGTGGCACATCTGGCTCCAGGAATGAGTCATTATTCTTGGCTCGCTCTGATGCTCTGCTCTCCTCTCTCTTTCTCTCTCTGCCGCCATGGCAACTGACGGATGTTTGGCAGGAAGTCCTTGGCACAGAGCCGGGCCGAACGAGTAAGAGAGCTGTGGAGCTCAGGGAAAGAGAGAGTGGTGAGTGTGTGTCAGAGAAACAGAAAGAAGAAAAAAAAGTGTGTATGCCCATGTGACAGAGTGAGAGTTAAAGTGTGTAAACAAAAGAGAGAGAGAGGCGAGGTGGGCGGGGCTTCAGTCTGGCGATGGTCCAGTCCGACCATAAAGCTCTGAATCTGAATCGAGGCCTCTGGCAGAACAAAGCTGTGTGCCACACTGCCGCCGCCGCCGCCGCCGCCGCCGCCGCCACCGCTTAGCAGCCACCACCGCTTGGCAGCCACCACGTTTTCCCAGCAGCCCTTGCCTTGGCAGCTGGCCGACCTTTCCCTGCAGGCCTGCAAAGAGGATTAGGACAGAGGGGGGGGGGGGGGGGGGGACGAGGGGAGGCGAAGGGAAAAAGAGAGCCTTGTTGTTTTTCTCTTGTCCCTTCACTTCGCCCCCGGTGACATCACCACCGCTCTGATTCCAGATGCAAGGCGTCCAAAAGTGTTTTTCCCCGGGTTTATTTGACTTGGCCGTCCATTTTATAAACGTTGCGACGGGTGCTGTATCTCTGGGTGATTACGGGGGGGAGGAGCGCCCAAAATGGCGCCTCCTGCAGTCTGCAGTGTCGACAAAAAACAGTCCGCTCTTGTGTTTCTTGAAATATTAAAAAATGGAAATCCGCTGCACAAACCAGATAATGTTTGGAGATACTGTGATGTTCGGTGGTGAATAAAGAGGCGGGGAAACGGAGTGTGACCTTATACCCAGCCGTCTGAGATCCTACCAGACTCAGTGTTTATCTTATTTGATCTTAGCCAAACTAGCAGCGAGGCGTCAGTCGGTCGGTTCACCACTTTAGTCCAGACTGAAATATCTCAGCAACTATCAGATGGATCCCCCCCAAAAAAGGAGACTCTGATGATCCTATGACGTTTCCCATATTTTGGTTCTGAGTGGAATATCCAATGTAATCTCACAGAAATACGTGAATTGACCACAACCTCTTATATATTTATGGTTTATTTGGTAGGAACAGATACAGCAACGTACATGAAACCTGCCTTGGCGGAGGTCTGCGCTCTCCGAGTTCACTTCTAGTTCATGGATGTAGCTATGTAAGAAGACAACTTAATCTTGTCTGCAGAGACAGTCATCAATGAACACAACACCAAACCTCTTTAAAACACTGAAAACATTCAGAGGTCGGGAACCAGACTGGAAGCTTTTATCCTTTCCTTGTCCAATCACCTTGTGTTCCCAGCACTTATTGATTTAAATTTGTGTGGAGGTCTATCAATAGATCAGTGAGTCATTTCCTGAGTCTGTAGGAAGGTAGATGCGTCCATCAGATGGGGACGTTTCCAGGCAGGAGCGTTTACTGCTCGGAGAGGCCCGGCTCGCCCGACTCTGTGAAGAGGCTCCAGGCATGTAAATGAGATGGAGATGTGTTTGTTGAAATGGTAAACAGACTGTTGTTGGTCCTGCGCCAACAGTCCTGCAGCTGGAAGAGAAGAAGAAGAAGAGGAAAGCAACAGCGGCGTCCCAGTAAACAGGAAGCAGTTCATTACTGGTAATATCCTGACAATAAAGTTATGTGCTGATAAGTGAGGAGATTAAAGTGCATCGCCCAGCCTCTGTTTACCCTCCACAGACAGGACGAAACACAACACAACTGCTGGGTGGGGGCGTTTACCCAGAAGTCCCTGCAGTGAACTGTAACACAGCCTGCAGGGGAGTTTGGTGCTGACTGTCGGAGTGGCAGACGCCTCGACTTGCCAAACAACTCAGGAAAACTACAAGTCATTGGACAAATACATTTTATATTGTTTATTTAGGAAAAAATAGGCCAACAGTGAAAAAGGTGCCACAGAGTTCATTACAGAACCAATATGCGGCCGTAAAGGTCGTCTGTGCAAGCAGCTTATTATGACCCATATTAACGTTTGTTGTTAGGCGGCGAGTCTAGTGGCCGTAGCAATTATGACGGGAGCGAAGGAGGAAGTCAGGTGACGTATTATAAAGAGCGACAAGGTCCGCATAGGGAGAAGGTCGGGGTGGATGGAAAGGTCAAACAAACACAGGGCTTTCACCCAGACTGCTGTTCTTATCCTGTGTGAAACCAAAAGTCAACATGTTCTTCAAAGTTACGTACGTAACTACATTACTACGTTAGTACGTAGCCTACGTTGGTTATTCCCAAAGACTGGGTCGGGACCCACAGGTGGGACGCAGGAGATTTGGTTATGGTCGCCAAATAAATTTTGTAGAATTTCCTCCATAGTATTTTATTTAACATTTATATCTGCAGTACATCTTTGAGCCAATGAGAATGGTCACGTGACAAACGTCACTAACGTAACTTACAAAAAAAACACACCAGTCAACAACGGTCTCGAACACAAGCCTCCTAATTAAAAGTCCTGTGTTTGTTGGACCCATCCACTTCACATCCTGCCCACCATAAGTGGTCTTTCTCGCGTTTTATACTACGTCACTAACTCTTACTGTAGCGTTTATATGTGGATGTGTTTACATTGCAGTCAGTACAGGATATATGGCGTACAAATGACACACAGAAATCAAGAAAGGCGTACTTATTGCAATGCTAAATGCCTTGCACATTATCGTCTTGTAACAGCGAAAACTGACAATGAAGAGTAAATAAATTCAACACTTTAGAGACTTAACAAATTAGATGTTACAGAATAAAGTGGTGAGTAACTCTAGTAACATTAAGACATCAAACCAAAGAATTTCTCTGTTATTTTACATTGAAAAGCATCTGATTCATCAGAATCTGTTTCATCAGCAGTTCCACAGAAGGAGCAGAAATCCCCACAAATTCACAGAATGTGTTTAATGCCACACTCAACAAGTTGAAACAGAAATAAAGGAGGTGGCTTTCTTCGATAAACGCAGTGAACTATTTACAGTCAGTCAAACCTCCTCATGAGTCAGTGGACGTTCGTCGCTGTAACAGTCAGTGAAGCATCGGTGCAGGACGGGGGGGGGGGGGGGGGGGGGGGGGGGGGGGGGGGGGGGGGGGGGGTGTGGGGGGGGGGGGGGTGGGGGGGGGGGGGGGGGGGGGGTTTCTTAATAAATTGAGCTAATAGCTTTGTAGGCAATTAGCTGTTGATGTGTTAAAACGGTTGTAATATTTAAACAGAGGCGTTGTTAGAAAAATGAAGCATCGCTGCACACAGCGAAACAGGCTTGGATGATGTGGAACAGATGATGCCAGTCCAGGGCAAAAAAAAAAAAAAAAAAAAAAAAATAAACACATTCTGTTTTAATCTTCGCCTCAAATCGGAGGCAACTGTCAGAGCTCCAGGATAAGTAGGGACTGGCCTCGAATTCAACAGAGAAACAAGATTAGCCTTCGCAGTCCCAGTGGGATCGAACTCTAAACACCGATGTTTAATAATCACAAGCCGTTGAAATGTGTATTTACAAGCTTTTGGCAATTAATGATGTCTGTCCAGCACAGACTGAGAGATCTGCCAAACTGTTCTCTTCAACATCTCGCGAGTGTCTGAAGGAGATCTGAGTTTCACCTCCTTAATGAACCTGAATCAGCCAACAGCTGGTAAATATGAACAAAGGTAAACAGCAGCAGGACTGAAATCTTTTGGTCTTGAGTGAAATAACTTCTGGACAGACTGATGTGTAATTTGCTGTTGATGTTCATGGTCCCCAGAGGATAAACCTAATCATTTTGGTGTCCATTCCTGTATCGCCGACATCAGGACAAAGCTTTCACTTGTTCATAAGAAACATCAAAAACGAATTGAGAAATTGCGTAACATTTACTGATCACATTCATACTCCACAGATGGATACACCAAACATTACGCCCATAGTGATAGATGTGATTGTGACACCCTGTTCACTAATGTGCTGCTATAACAGCCTCCACTCTTTGTAGTTTCACGCTCTCCGCCAGATGTTGAACCTGCTGCAGGGATTTACTTCCATTCAGACACAGAGCATAGTTGAGGTCCAACAATGTCTACATTGACATGCACAAAATATTCCAGTTTTTGCCCTTATTCCGAAAAAGACAATATTCCTACCAAAGGTTTTTTCATGCTAATGAAAATGAATATTCCACTAATATTTCTGTTTACATGCAGCTGTTCATACTCCGATTACATAACCGCTGGCGGAACCTGTTCGAATGTGTGAACAGAGCCTCCCTCTTTCATTCCTTCAAACCACCTTCTTGAAAAGGTAGACGTTTGCAATAGTTGCACATTTCCAAAACCTGTTTATATCCAAGTCTTCATAATGTTTAAAAGTAGGTGTGTTTCTCCTTCTTACCAGAAATGTGGGCTATTCTTATTTGTCATGTGTCTCTGCCAGCTAACTGTCAGCTAGTTGGTTTGTGTACAACGCACTGAGCTGACCGCAAATAGACAAGAGGCAGTGTGTCGCAAACTGCCGTAAAAACCCCATCTGAGATGCATATTCTGAATGTGCCGTATACATGTCCAAAGAATGCTCCTAAAATCTGAATAATATCCCACATGTCTTAATCAGAAAATGCTCCATTCGGATTCTTTCAGCTCCTGATTCAGAATATCCAAACGGAATATGTTGTCAAATTCAGAATACTGATATATTAATAATAACAGTGGAATATTAGTCTGCATGTAAACGTAGTCACTTATGTTGGATGATCAGGTCTGACCAGCAGTTTGGTGTTCCAGTTCATCCCAAAGGTGTTGACGGGTTTGAGTTCAGGATCTGTGCAGACCAGTCTGATTCTTCCACACTAAACTGGGAAAAACTATTTCTTTATGGAGCTGGCTTTGTGCACGGAGACATTATCATGTTGAACATGTACATGAAAGAGACAAACACACACTACTAAAACAAAGCTGGAAGAAAACTGTTGTCCAAAATATGATTTCACGCTGTAGCTTTAAGATTTCTCCTCATTGGAACTAAGAGTCCAAAATCAGGAAACACAGAACAAAAGGACACAAAAGTATACAGACATATGTCGTCACCACCGGGAGTAGTTTAACCTCACCTTCTTTGACTGGCGGATTACAGCTATGCGTAGCCTATAGCGCCAATTTCTGACAAAACTATGCTGTAGCCGAGTTTATTCGCTCCAAACCAGTTTGTGGAAGCCGGTCTAATTCACATTTCTTTTTTGCAACATTTCAAAAGTTCACTTAAAATTCGCTGGACATTTGACTTGAAACACGAATAATGTCAGTGATGTGCTCACAACTTGTGTCCACTGCAAACAAGTGGACAAAAATCTAATTTACTGCAGGTTTAAGGAAACATTCAAACCATTTCATGGGAGCTTTAACTGTATTAGCTTAACTCTGCTGAGGTGATCAGACACTCAATCAGATGTTTACAGAGCTGATCAGACCTGCATAATGACAGCCAGATGGGTGTCGAGTCACCAGAAGCTCTCTTAGTAAAGCTGCTGATGAAGGAAATTAAGGATATTTCCGGTCACAGTGAGATCTGTGTCTGTAAACGGTTAATCATTCCTGGAGCTCCAGTTGACCTCAACGTCACCTCCCAGCTCTGCCTTTTCCCGGGCTGATTTCCCATCGTGGCGGCTTCCTCCCCCATGTGAAGTTGCTAAGCTGAATAAACTGACTGGGTCGACCCCTGCAGACATGAGGCCAAGTCTGCAAATCTCCCATCAGAGTGGTCCACGGGGAGGCTATTTAAAGACCCCGCTGATCAGGCAAAACACACTCGACTGACAGAGCTTCATTAGCTTGTAGCGGCCCACATCCTGTGACTGGTTTACAGTCTGATACAGGATCTAGAATGTTTTGTTATGTATATAATCAAGCAGGGCGTACAGGTTTGAGAAGAGCTGTCTTTCTTAATTATTACGCCATCCCGATCTCATGGAAGGTGTATAAATAGCATGACATTTTAAGGACATTCCATGTGTCATGATAATGTATTTTAGGCTTTTCGTATGTCATTTAATGCCACGTCATTACCGTGAAATGGTCGCGGTTATGTTTTAGGCAAACAAAACCACCTATTTAGGTTTAGGAAAAACATCATGGTTGGGCTTAAAATAAGTACATAAACTAAGTAAAATATATATGTAAATAATGTAACATGAGTATGGAAAACAGTTCAAAATAACTCAACATCAACAAACACCGGTCTCCTGATTGAAAGTCCTGTGTTTGTTGGACCATACACCTCCCCTCACACCCACCATAAATCAGTCTGTTCTTATTCCCAGGGTGTCAAATACCAAGGTGTGTGAGCTTTGTCAAGGCACCCTTGATCGCCGGTATGCGACGCACCAGGCTTGCCATTAACTACAATGTAAACCCATCTGTGTCAATATTAAATATACAGTGAAAGTGCTGTGGTGACATAGTTCAAAGAGCGAAAGAGACACAGGGCTGGTGGGAGAGGAGGTGGATGGGTCCAACAAACACAGGGCTTTCATCCAGGAGACCGCTGTTTGTCTCCCGTGCGCTAAGTTTCACTTTCACTTTACAGTCAGCTGTTTGTTCGTGTCCTGTGTTCACAATGTCAAGTCACATTTTCACTGTACAACATCGTAGTTTTAAGCCCAACCATGTTTCATAAACCTAACTATAGTGGTTTTGTTGCCCAAAGTGTTTTTGTTTAATTCACAACATTAAGCATGTATTTACTGCGACTGAAAAGTAACGCCAAAGGGGTTGTTAAGCACGTGTTGATTGCGCTAAGGGTGGTTTATTTACGGTTGTTACGTTACGTTAATATTTTAAGACAACCTTGATTCTTTTTTCTAACCATCACCAAGTAGTTTTGTTGCTTAAACCTAACAAATCATTTCACAACGTTAACCATGTGTCAATTGTGCATTCTACAAGCGTGATATGAGGACGATAAACATATTCATAAAACTTATTTTTGGTTCAGATACGTCAACATTCAACGTATTTTGTGGTTTGCAGAAACGTACAATGCCAATGTTTTCTCTGGCGACTGGGTTGCTTTTTTCTGTGTCCGTAGTCATTAATGTAAGTAACTTTTAGGGGAATATTTCTTACCAAAGGAAAAAGTTTTTAAATATTAACTGTTACTCATGTCATTTATAGCACCCAAACACATGGTTAAAACAAAACAAAACAAAAAATGCGACAAAACGTGGTTAGGATTAGTACAAACATCATAGTTTGGCTTAAAATAACTACATTCGTTAAGTTATTTAATGTACGGACGTTAAATAAAATAAGTAAACGTTGTCTTTTGGTTTCACACTGGACACGAATGGCGGCCTCTTGGGAGAAAATCCTGTTTTTGTTTGACCCATCCATTCACCCGGACCACCTCTCTATGCGGACTTCCGCGGACTATGGTCAGAAATGTATTTGTGATACGTCAAAATCAAACGTAATCTGAGAGAAAATAAGTTTCCCTTGAAACGTAATTGACAATGCAGTTTTGTTGTACAGGAGCATAATTTTTAGGAGACCAGGCTGTCTTTACTTATATTTCAGTGCACTAAAAAAACATTTCAGTTAAGGAGGTATTGCTAATGGATGGGTTTAACTACTGTAGATATAAGCATCTGCAGCAGTGTTTCAGATCCCTCTGTGTTTTCTGTGAATGAGTGAATTCTGATGTAACACAGAGATCCTGAGCTCAAAATGTTAAAATAACACCTCCCGTCTGTGTTCTGTATGTATTTGAGTGCTGAGTGAATGATGTGGGAAACGTCGTCCATGCTGTCAGTTCATGTTTGTGTTTCCATTTGGGAAGTGAAATCACATGAGGGGTCTCCCCCCCTCCGCTCACGCTGTGGGAGGCAGCGACCGGATGATCAGTCAGCTGACTGAGGGGATTTATAGGAGGGTTAAATCTGCAAGTTGTAAAGGTTCATTAGGAGAAAGGCTTCAGAGACGACCAGCAGCCATGATGATGATGATAGGACACTCAGGTATCTACTGTATAACATCACACCAAGATGCTCTATGGAGCAAAGAGAGCGTCCAAAAATATATATTATAAACTAATGCTGGGAATGCAGGATGGAGATGAACACACAGAGATGAACAAAGACAGTCTGGCAGAGAAATAGGGAAAACAAGGAAGTATATAAACCAGGTGGCAAAATCAGGGGCAGGTGTGTAATCGAGGGCAGGTGTGGTCAAATCATAACATGGCAACTGCAGCCCAACAGCAACAACAGCTGTCAGTGTGTCAGTGTGCTGACTTGACTCTGACTTGCCCCAAACTGCATGTGATTATCATAAAGTGGGCATGTCTGTAAAGGGGAGACTCGTGGGGACCCATAAAAAACATTTTTATTCACATATCTTGAGGTCAGAGGTCAAGGGACCCCTTTGAAAATGGCCATGCAAGTTTTTCCTCGCCAAAATTTAACGCAGGTTTGAAACCTCCTTTGCGACAAGTTAGTATGACATGATTGGTACCAATGGATTCATATGATAACAGTATCTTCACTCTAGCTTTAAAAGTGAGCCCACTACAACCTAAAAATCACATATTATGTTAATGCGTTAAAGAAATTAGTGGCGTTAAAACGGCTTTGCGTTAAGGTGTTATTATCGCGTTAACTTTGACAGCCCTAAATAAAATACCTGTGTTACAAATTGTCATGGTGTCCCAGTGAATTGCTACTTGTGGTCCCCTTCACCTCCACCCATTCTTTACCATTTCACATTTACTACTGCTAGAGCCCAGGTAATAGTTATCTGAGTGTTTCGTTGGGGAAATAGAGAGTTGCAAGTATCGTGTGGTTGGATATTGTTCTTTTTCAAGGCCTGGTCTTATGGGGTCTGAAGCAATACATGCAGATATAAATGTGTCTATGCTTAATTCTTGTTGAGCATGAGATCTTGAATGTCTTTAGTTTGAAAGAAAAAACCTTTTAAATCAACATTTAGATCTGATTAATACCTTTGGGCTGTAGAAATGAGAGCTCAGGGAGTCTCTGATGTTACTCTATGTAATCTAAAATGTAGTGAATTCTTCTGTATTGCAGTTTCTGTGTTTTGAGGTGAAGACTTTATGTAACCCTGCTGTATTTCACCTCTTTTCTCTCCCTCTCCGGCTGTACATTTGCCTAAAATGCAGCCCATGTGTGAACGCCGTCTAGGATGCAAACGGCTTGCTGCTATTGCACATTTGCCTGCTGCAGGCCGAGGCGTCGCTGGGAAAACAGGACGCATTGTTCACCACTGCCTGCTTCTTACTTCCCTCTCACTTCCTCTCCCTCTCTTTCTCTCTTTCCATCAGCTGACGTTGGCGAGGGAGGCAGGCCATGTCATGATGTCGAGAAGCCCGACATCAGAGAGACGAATGGAGATGGGCCTCGGCCACGTCGAGCCGAGAGCAGCGATGCAGACTGTGAGTAAGAGATGATGCTGCTGACTCACTGCTGGCCAGACATCAACTTTATCACACATCAGCCGGATGCTGAATTAATTGTCTCTGCATCATTTTGACGTTACACAATGTTTCTTTACTTCTGGGACTGTCTGTTACTAGGCCTGTAAATGATTTCAATAAAAAAATAAACATGTTTTTACTTTTTTGTTTTTATCACTAAATACACAACTCATACAAAGATTTGTTTTGCTTCTCAAACACAAAAAGCAGAGAGCAGCTGAGATCTACTGTTTGTTTTAAAGGTCAATAGACTGAGCAAATGGACAGACTGTGAGTTAATGTCACAATATACTGTGACATGTTTACAGATAAAATGACTGAAAATGACCAAAACAAAAATAAGCTAATAAAGTCATTCTGTCCATAATTGAGCCTTAAAAATCTTCTTTTTTTTTTTTTTTAAATAAGTGGAAAAACAGCCTTTTAACCTGTTTCCAAATGAAATCAACTTGTTTCTCTCTGGACATGAGTGTCTGTGTCTTGATATAGAAAATAATTAAGTAGGTTGCTATGATAAAATCATGAAAAATTTAACTTTTTAAAAACATACCTGTGAGGGTTTCTGGACAATATTTGTCATTGTTTTGTTTTGTTAATTGATTTCCAATAATAAATATATACAGGCATTTGCATTAAACAAGCATATTTTCCCACTCCCATGTTTATATGAATATTAAATACTTGACAAATCTCCCTTTAAGGTACATTTTGAACAGATACAAAATGTGTGATTAATTTGTGATTACACGATAACTATGGACAATCATGCGATCAATCGCGATTAAATAATTTAATCGATTGACAGCCTTATTAATAACATACCATATACATCTTCATTCAGTAATTATAGATTGAGAGAATAATAAAATAATTGTGGTGATAAACAAACGAGAATAAAAGCCTCAGTCACACTACGATAACAGGCCTAAATAAGATATTGATATAGATGTAATTTAGCCTTTAGCCTAAATGGTTGTGGAAGATTGTGGAAGAATGTGAAATTTATATATGTTTGGAAAATTTGATTGTTATTAGTGTAACACAAATATGATGTTGTATATAGTATGTATGTGATAAATGTAATGTACTTGATTTCGGACCCCAGGAAGACTAGCTGGGTGCCATTGGTATCAGCTAATGGGGATCCTTTTGAATAAATAAATAAAATGTAATTTCAACTGAGGAGAACAAACCAACAAATTAATATCTTGATCACTTGTCGGAAGATAAAAAGCAGCATGTTTTGGCGATTTGTGTGTCCCTGTTGTATGCAAAGAAAACTGGATTTGGTTTCATGTTTAGTGTGTCGCTGGTTCCAGTTTGTCATCAGTGTACAGTCAGCTCTGAATGGAGGGATGGGGATTTACACTCTGCTTGGCAACAACAGCTGAATTCTGTGATTGGCTGCTGGCCCTGTGACGTCACAGATGCCTGGCCTGGAATGCAACAGAGGGATTGAATGCAGCCATGCAGCAGCCCACACTGAGCCTGCAGGCTATAAACAGCTTCAAAAACACTTGTTGCTTTCATTCTGCACAGAGTTGCTTTTGATTTACAACCAAAAAATAACATTTTCACATACTGCGTTAAATGTATTATTTTTGTCATGTGCTTTTAATGGAGAGCAAGTGAAAATGTAAAAAAATTAATAAAAAATATAATAACTTTGTCTTCCAAGATTAAGTGTGTGGTTTACAGCACTTGTTGAAGTCCTAAAGGAGTGTGTGTGTGTGTGTGTGCAGGCTGTCAGCTGAACTCCCTGCTCAGGGTTTTGGTATTTATAAAACCTCTTTGGTTCCCTGTGGGCAGAGAGGAGGAGAGGACAGGAAGAGCTCTCACTCTGCCTCCAATTCCAGGGATTCACAAAGCAGATAATAAAGCATGTCAAGATTATTTTAACCAAATTACAATAAAAAAGGATACAATAGGTGCCATTTTTATACAAGACAACTTCATGATAAAGGGTATGATTTTGCTTGTTTCTTTTATAATTTAATTAATTTTAATTAATTTTAATCTATGAATCAGCCTATCATAATAACATATTAAGGCTGGCTAACACCATCGTCTCTGACCCCAACCATGTTTTGAACGGTGAATACCAATTGTTACAATCAAATCGGAGATACAGGGTTCCACGATTTAATAAGGTTAGACTGAAGCACTCTTTTGTGCACCAGTTAATCCTAAAACTAAATATGGAGCCTAATCCCAGATCAAATGTACGTTGAAGGGCCCTGAATATCGTCTTCTGTGATTGTAATGTTTAAATGTACGTGTCCTTGTTTCTTGTCTTTGTCCTTTTTGTGATGTTGCGTATTATCGTATTATCGTAAAGTCGGGTTGGATCGAACCACTAACACAACCACTCAGCTAATTAAAAAGTGGGTATTCTGTTTGTTTATATTTGGTTTCACAGCTACAAATGGCTAATTAATTTTAATGTATATATATCTGGTACTGGAAGGCTACAGACAGGGGGTAATAATCATCTTGAAATAATGAGCTGTTCCTCCCAGTCTGTTGACATGGAGTGAATATAACATAAATACCAGAACCCAGAAAAACATATCAAATACAATAGGTTGAAACCTATAGTGTTTTTGGGATTTCCTATTGATACCTTATTGATTTTAGTCGTGTCTGTGGTACTGTATTGTACAGATTTAATCCCTTTATGTTGACACATTAGCCCAACATACTGGAAAAGATGTGTAGTATTTAATATCATGCAGATAGCGTAGCATAGCAACTGTTAGCTTTCACTGTCTGATGTGAGATGTAGCTGCTGCAGGACAAGAAGTCCTTGCAACCACTAATCTTTTAAAGGTACAATTGATAACATTGATACCATTCAACTGTCTCATTCTCCCTCCCCCATTCAATTACATTTACTTCACAACAAGTCATTGCCAGCCACTTACCGTCAACCCAGAGATACGACATGATACCAACATTGTTTTACTATTGGCTCACAAGCCCTTGTTAGAAGTGGGAACCAAACGTCAGATATCTTCCACAGAGATAAACAAAACATTCATTTGGACCCGCCACAATTTTTAAAATGATTAATTCACAATCAATATTTTTTTTACAGAAAAAGACGTACTTTTATTCTGCACTTTTCTAAAGACTCTGTGGATGTAGTATTTAAAAAACATATATATTTGTCTACATTAAAATGCTATCAATAATAACATTGATGCTGGTTGCTTTGCTAAATTACGTTAGAAGGTTATTAAGGACATATTCTGTTAATTAAATTGTTGTTATTCTTCTCAAGCTACATACAATATATACATATGTCTATATACATAGACTAAGCTACTGTAGTTACCCTGCACTATACTCATTTTTAACATTCTCTTCTGCACTATATTCACTTTTTTAATAGTCGTGTATCACAGCTTTTATCCTACACTATATTCAGTTTGAACCGTTTTTCTTCATCTCCTTGTATTTTTATATCTGGTATATTTTTTTGTACTTTGTACTTTGCAATACTAACTTTTTTACTGCCTTTTTACTAACATGTTTTGCACTATGGAACTGTGATGCTGGAAACTTTAATTTCCCTCGGGATCAATAAAGTTACTATCTATCTATCTATCTATCTATCTATCTATCTATCTATCTACATACAACTCACAGTGATTGGATGAATAAATCACTGTCACTAAAAAAAACTATATTTGAAAGCAATTTCTGTTGTTGTTGTTTTTATTATCTCAATTGAACTTTTGAATTAAAGTTTATTGTTGTTTCTTATTTTGCAGAAATTATTGGTGCAGAATCAGAATCAGAATCGTGTTTATTGCCAGGTGTAAGAGGTATACACTAGGAATTTGCTTTGGTTTTGTTGGTGCAAATAAGCAGTATAATAACAAAAGAATAGATAAAAACGTTAGAATAAAATAAGAATAAAACAAAATATAGAAGTCTAATTTTATGTCAGAACACTTGAATTACAATATGCCGAAAGGTTATTATGGAAATTTAGCCCAATGATGCCAAAAATATACTGCCTACTGCCACTTTAAGTTAAAGTATTTCTTCCACCACTGGCTAAAATGACAGCAGGCGTACGTGCATATGTCATGTTGTGCACACAAAGTGAAAACCTCTTCTCGCACACAGAGTGAAGCCTCTTCTCAGACACAGACGATCTTTGGCTGTAAAGCTCTCCAGATAAAGATAGAAGAGAGAACCAGTGAGCGCATGCGCCCGAGGGGTCGTCGAAGAATCCAGTAAATAGAACGCCTCAGAGCGAGCACGAGCTGACGAGAGTGTCGGCGCTGACGTCACGGCAGAGAGAGAGAGAGCTCGAGCTGAATTGTTAAGCGCGAGCTTCACAGACGGGAGGCGCGCGCCGAGTCAACGGACACACAACTAAAACGATATGACCTCCAGCTGGTGTTGAGACGCTGAAAGGAGGGAGAACACGAGAATAAACGTGTTTTTATTACATATTCTTGTTTTTTTCTTCCTTCCAGCGACGTGAACACACACACGGACATTTAGGAGTGATTTTGGAGTCGTTTTTTTGGGCTACAAACATGTCGTCCGCGGCGGTTGCTGCCTCCAGAAGGCAGAGCTGCTATCTGTGCGACCTGCCCCGCATGCCCTGGGCCATGATCTGGGATTTTACCGAGCCCGTGTGCCGCGGATGTGTCAACTACGAGGCGCGGACCGGATTGAGTTCGTTATCGAGACGGCGAGGCAGCTGAAGAGAGCTCACGGCTTCCAGGTGCAGGATGGCCGCTCTCCAGGCCCGGGGAAACCCCACCACCACCAGCACCAACACCACCAACACCAGCACCACCAGCAGCACGCCGGGAAGGAGATCAACCACTCGGCGGTTGATCCAACGTCCCGTCAACCGCCGCAGCCGTTGGACCGTTACCCGCTGTCTGAACGGCCGCCTCGGCTTGGAGCGGAGTACCAGGGTGGTGGAGGTGGAGGCAGCAGCAGGCAGGCGAACGGCCTCCCTCTGCTGCCGAACGGATTTCCTAAACCAGACGAGCCTCCAGAGTTAAACCGACAGAGCCCAACAAACCCCCGCAGGACTAGCACGGTTCCTCCCAACCTGGTGCCTCTGGTGGTGAACGGAACCGCCATTCACCCGCTGAACGGACGCCCGACGACGGCTCTTCAGATGGGTCTGCCCGGGGTGCTGGCCGCGCCTGGTGGCCCCGGAGGAGAGCAGCAGCACGGTGGAGCCAACAAACGCCCGGAAGAGCTGAAAGACAAACACCACCACCACCACCAGCAGCAGCAGCAGCGGCCGGACAGCATGTCGGACAGCAGCAGCAGCATGTCGGACAGCCACAAGGAGTGGATAGGAGGCAAAGGCAAAACAGTCAGAGACCTGATGGCGCTGCACACTTTCGACAGCAGGTTTAAGAAGGAGCACGCCGCCATGCAGAGGGTGATGGGATATGACACGAGTGCCACTTCCTCAAAAACAGGTACAGGACTATATTTACGATGCGATGCAACTTTATTGTCAGTTTTGCACTGAAATTCATTTTGCATCCAGCTCAGTTTGAGAAAAAGTACACATACAATAGACATCCTGTTACTATAAACAGACAGACAAGTAAAACCCATCAGACAAAAAAACATCACCATTATTCATACATAACCCATTACATCTTTACCATCTGTCCTCTGGATTACATGTCTTTAGCAGCACATTAAAGGTGAGAGGGTGATGGGATACTATACTTGTGCCACTTCCTCAAAAACAGGTACAGGACTATATATTTCTGTTCTTTATTATAATAAATAACGATACGATACAACTTTATTGTTAGTTGCACTGAAATTCATTTTGCATCCATAGGCAGCTCAGTTTTGAGGAAAAAGTACACATACAATAGACATACTGTTACCATAAACAGAGAGACAAGTACAGGTGCACAAGGTTGGGTTTGTATTTAATAGGAGAAACACTCTTTATAATGATGGCTAACTTACAGTAACCAGAGATTGAATGGCATTTTCTTCTTTCACTCACCTGAAGCTAATAACCACAAGTCCCACTTCAGAGAAGATGTCTTTCAGCTGCTCCTCTGTGGCTTCATATGGGATGTTCCCCACTAAAATAATTACAAGACATGAGAAACGTTAATACGATACGATACAACTATATTGTCAATTTGCACTGAAATTAATTTTGCATCCATAGGCAGCTCAGTTTGAGGAAAAAGTACACATACAATAGACATACTGTTACCATAGACAGACAGACAAGTAAGACCCATCAGACAAAAAAACAAAACACATCACCATTATTAATACATAACCCATTACAAAATTACCAAATGTCCTCTGGATTTACATGTTCTTTAGCAGCACATTAACTATTATTTAGCAACAAGATGGACTGATGGACAAAAGCCTTCTTTAGTCTGATGCAGGTTAAATGTAGGGACTCTGAATCGCCTCTTAGAGATGCAGAAGTTGATATTTTCCCCATTTAAAACATGCAAGGGATCAGAAGAGATGCTGTTGGCAACTCTGAGCATGCTCTTGTTGTGAGTTGCTTGAAAGGAGGCTGCCACAGGTTGGCCAATGATCTTCGTGCAGATTTTGATTTGGCTATAAAGTTTAGTTTTAAATTTTACAGAGAGACTACTGAGCCAGGCTGTGCTGCAGTACAACAGGACACTCTGAATCACTGAATATGAAAAATAGAAAAATTATCAGGCTACTGGCTCCAAATGATTTGTTGATATTTCTGTTCTTTATTATAATAAGTAAGGACTGCGTTGCAGCTGATCAACTGGAATTATGGGATATTGATGAACCATCTTGAAGAGGAATGTGATCCCCTTTTTAGCTGGTAGTTATTTTTTGACAGCTATAATCTAACAGCTGTTGGGTCTTTAATGAATCTAGCAATACCATGCTAACATTAAACACAACTATCCCTTAAAGAAACAAGCTATTCAATTGATTCTACTGGAGAAATGCTGATGAAGGCTCTATGCTTAAAATCACTGATGAGGAATATCTTGCCACTTGTGGTGAGTCAAATAGAGTGACTCTTAGGTTTCCTCTCAGTTTATGATGATTTCCTATGTTGGTTTATGCCTTTGTCAACCTAAGAAGCCTATATTTATCCATCCATCCATTATCTGTAACCGCTTATTTCTTTATTTTCCCCCCCAACAGTGGAACATTTAGTATTGGGCAGGCGCCATGAAAACAGGAACTAAAGCAGAACTTATGTGTCAGCACATTTTACACGTACAGGACTGGATTGGTGTGCTGACGTGCCTTTTAAACATGACATGCTTTGGTTAATGCCACGCTGCTGAAGCTGACTGAGCAAATAGACAGACTGTGAGATAATGTCACAATATACTGTGACATGTTTACAGATAAAAGATTTGCAATACTGCCACACAATTCAAAACAACTCAAAACCAAACCAAAACTAAAATAAGCTAATAAAGTAATTCTGTCCCTAAGTGGAAAAACAGCCTTTCAACCTGTTTCCAAATGAAATCCACTTGTTTCTCTCTGGACATGAGTGTCTGTGTCTTGATATAGAAAATAATAATTAAGTAGGTTGCTATGATAAAATCATGAAAAATTTAACTTTTTAAAAAAATAATAGAAAAACTAATTTGCATAGAAAAACAGGTTTAAAAAGCTGCACTGCACTGACTTTTTTTTGAGAATTATCTGGAGCCGGAAGCTGAAGTGGACCCGCTCACCTCACCTCTGTGCGGGCGGAGGTTTTGGCAAAAGAACAGCAGCGACATAAACAAAGCGTTATTCACTTGTGTTGAGAAATGTCCTGTGTTTCGTTATTCACAGAGCAGCAGCAGCATGCTGGAGTGTTTGTGTGTGTGTAGTGTGGTTTGTGTTAACCCTCCCTCTTCCTCTTCCTCTCTCTCTCTGCCACAGACAGGGGGAAGCACCCACGGAGCATGAAGAGGAAGGCCTCCCCAGAGCCAGACGGTGAGGGCAGCGCCCCCAAGATGAATGGCGGTGAGGGCCAGCCGTGGCTCCCCTCGCCATCTGAGGTCCTGAAGATGCCCCCGGTCGCCCTGCCAGGCTTCTCGGCCGCTCCCCCATCCACCATCTCCCCCCACTCCCGCACCACACCCCCCGAGGCCGCCACGGCGCAGAACGGCCAGTCCCCCATGGCGGCGCTCATCCTCGCCACGGATAACGCAGGCAGCACGGGCTCACCGAAGGACGCCAACCAGGTACACTCCACCACGGCGGGCGCACGGCGGAACAGCGGCAGCCCCCTGTCGCCGTCCTCGGCCTCGCAGAGGAGGCTGGCCCAGAGGGAGGGGCCTGTCACCAACACCTCTGCTCCACACGTGCCCGGGGGCATGGACCCCCACGCACCGCCACTGCAGAGCATCCCAGACTCTTCTGTGCCGCCTGGCAGCGTGCCGCTGTGCTGCACTCTGTGCCACGAGCGGCTGGAGGACACTCACTTCGTCCAGTGCCCGTCGGTGGCCTCACACAAGTTCTGCTTCCCCTGCTCCCGGGAGAGCATCAAGCAGCAGGGCGCCACCGGCGAGGTGTACTGCCCCAGCGGCGAGCGGTGCCCGCTGGTCGGCTCCAACGTGCCCTGGGCCTTCATGCAGGGGGAAATAGCCACCATTTTGGCCGGGGACATAAAGGTAAAAAAGGAGAGGGACCCTTGAAATGTTCACCAGCTGTTTTTCTTGAACTCCTTTCCTTTTGTAATCCGACTACGGCAACAACAGCAGGACATAAAGTAACACACTCACCCCCCCCAGATATAAATCATCCAGCGAGCCCCAGAGAGACTGACGGACATGTACATAGTGGACACAAGGGAAGTGTATACTTCGTAAACATGGCTGTATAATTTTTTTGATTCTTCTTTTTCAATACATTGTGTTTCTATATTTTTTTGAAGATAAAAGGTATGTACTCTTCATAACAGGCTCTTCCCCCATCACACTTGTTTCTTTTCAATCTGTTGGTGTACTTTAGGTCTGGAGACAGTCCTGTCAAACATAGAATGTGACTAATCTGAGCACTTGGCAAAAAAATAATAAAAAAAAAAAACAAAGAAAAAATGCTTCTAGCTGTACATGTATGCACTTGTTTTAAAAAAACTTGCCAAATACAGTTTCAGACCTTGTAATAATACCTCTAGTGTCTCTGTGGTTTGCTTATTTTCCATAATCAGCGAGCCAGGAGTTGGTTGGAGAGTCATGGCTTGATTGTGATTCAGCCATGATGCAATACCTTCCAACAGGAACAAACCGGCTTCCAGGGAAGAGTGGGTGGAAGAAAAGTCGAGGAGAGATAGAGGGGTGAGGAGGAGGAGGAGGAGGAAGGGTGGGGGGGTTGAAGGCCGGGGTAGAAGTGTGTTGCATAAACGTTTTGTACAGTAAATCACACGTAGGCGGGCCGAGGTCGCTCGCTGCCGAGCCTCGTGTCCTGCCAGTGTTGAGAGATAACGAGGGCCTAAAAATAGTCTGCCGTGGAAATGCGATGCGCGTGTCTTCAGAGTGACGCCCAGAGAGGCGTTTGTTGATGCGTCCGTGGTGTCAAAAATGACTTCACATGCCATCACAATATGTTTCTCCAATGTTGACATGTTTGGATCTAGATTTTCTTTTTCCTCATGTTGCTGACTAACACTCCCCTCGTGGCACACGATCAACCTGACATCTCGTCAGCCTCTCCTTTTTTTACTTTTAAGAACAAACCCTGGCAGCAGATCAGTGCTGTTGTTGACGGATCCCACGCCCTGATTCCAGTGAAAGCATACAGGAGACGTGAGGTCATGAGCGGCGGTCCGTTGGGACTGTAACGACGGGAACCGAGCGAGCGGCTCGTCACCGGTTTTTCCACATAACTCGCTCTGTCACGCTGTCGGGATGACAGAGGCGCCTCTGGGCTCTGTTTTGGCCGAGGGAACGAATCCAAACAGGCTCCCCGCGCCACAGCAAAGCTGCTTCATCTGACAAAATGGCTCCTGTCAGAGGGGATTTGGATGAGGCTTAAATATTGTTTATTCTGTCATTTTTCTCGCTCCCATCAAAAAGGCACACACTTATTTCTGCTTTGTTTCTTCAGTTATCTTTAAGTTAATATTCTGTGATTCGGTCACTTGTGGATATTCTGTCTGCGTCATGTTCGACTGGTTTTGACTTCGGGAAGAAAAATAACACGGAGTACTGAGGGGCCCCTGCCTCAGAGTAGAGGGAGGATATACATGCCTTGCTCAGAGGTCACGTGCTCCTCGGTGGAATTCCTGAGTCACCGTCCCCCCCCCCCCCCCCCTCTCCCCTCCGTCCACCCTCCTTCCTCTTCTTCTGTCTCCTCCCCCTCTCTGCTGCAATAACACGCCTTCCACTGTTCAAGGTTGATCACACAGCGAGCGGATGAATGGGGGCCTGTGTGTGTTTATGCCGGCCCCGTCGCTTTCAGCCGCCATTCAGAGCAGCAGCGAGGAGAAAACCTTAACCCTTTCCTGGCTCTCTGGCTGCTTTGCCTCCACAGACCTGGCAGATTCAGGTTTAAACCTCAAGCTGACACGTTTCATTTAAACATCAAAAATATAGTTGTTTTTTTTTAAACTTGAAGTTGCATATCTGCATGCGCAGCAAAATCTGACGCTGGAGTATTTTTGACTCTAGTTTTCTTGGCTCATTAGAGACCGTGAAGGCAACACAGTGGATGTTTTTGAGAAGGGCTGATGTTTCTCGATACCTTAGCTTTGGAAATATGAACACATTTGAACTCTTTTTCGTCAGATTTCAAGCAAAAACGTCAACTATTATTTGGCACCAGCTTCTTAATTCTGGCAATTTGCTGCTTTTCTCTGTTTTATATCATTATAATCTGAATAGATTTGGGTTTTGGACTGTTGGTTGGAAAAACAACAAACATTTTGAAGACGTCACATTGGCATTTTTCACTATTTTCTGTAACTTTATAGATCAAACAATCACTCGAAAAAAATTACAGGCAGATAAATCAATATTGAAAATAATCTTTAGTTGCAGCCCTTATGAAAATAGGTCAAACTGGTCACTGCATCAGTGTTGCATACATAATAAAAAACGCATTTAAACATTTAAAATATAACTTTAGATGTTTTACAGTGTTTTGGTGCCGTTGAGGTTAAATCAGTCCAGGTCAACAGACCAACAGGTCAGCAGTGCGTTTGGTTATGTAATGCTTTTTTCCATTGATGAAATTCCTCTTACTCTCTATTGTAACTGACGTGAAACTTTCAGGCATCCTGTTAAACGCCACATAATTTCACAGACCGGAGGAAAACTACCAATCAGAGCTGAGCTGGAGCCTGATGTCTCTGAGCAGCTGTCAATCACTAGCGAACTCCGATCAAACGGTCGAACTAGGCAGTGCTGATCAAATATGAATCAATATTCTGTTACTGTAATGTCTATTTATCACCTCAAATGTTTTCAGAAACATCTTGTAGTGTACTGTTTAGCTGTAAAATGAGAAAGTTTGTGATCCGGCAGCCATGTTGAGATCAGTTGAGGAAATACCAAGCTACGCCCACCAGCCGGAGCACAGCCAATAGGAACGCTCTCTCTCTCTGAAATGACCTGTGATTGGCCAAAGTCTTCCGTCACGGGCTAGATTTTTTAAAGCCTGAAAACAGAGCCATGAGGAGGTTCAGAAGTCTAGTTTTCTCTCAGAACACTTGAATTACAATATGCTGAAAGGTTATTATGGAATTTTGGCCCAATGATGCCAACAAATGTCTCACTACTTAAGCTTTAACTGTTAAATACAAAAAAGTACAAACATAAGTACTGTTATATCCTGCAATTAAGTTTGCCAAAGTAAAGAATTACTTGCTGTAAAATGTACTTTTGAGTATCAAAAGTTTAAATACTTTTCAAGAATAAGTAAAAGTAGAATAGTAAAAGTATAAAATGTGACAAAGGGGGTACAAGTGAAGGGGCCAAACCTCAAACTTGCATTTAGGTACACGACAAGTATAAATTCTCTGTCTAATGAGGTTCTTGTGAAATTAAACTGTTCTGCAACTGACTCAAAGACCACTTTGAGCTCCACCTCTGACAGAACTGAGGCTGGACAACTTTTAGGAACTGGTTCACAAGGCAGCAACTGAATGAAAGAAGAAAAATACATTTATTTGGTCCAGTGTGGGATCATTTGATACCTAGCGCTGATATCCATACTTGCCAACCTTGAGACCTCAAAAATAGGGAGGATTTCATCACCAAAGCGGGGGGTCTGTGGGTCCTACACCAGATAATGAAAATAACAAAATAATAAGCATGCTGCAACGGCATCTTTATGTTAAATAGGCCTACTTTTAATTTGACTTTTAATTCTCAGGAAAGAAAACTGAATAATTTTCCCCTCTGGCGTAAATTTGTGTGAATCTCTGGTATAAACTAGTATTCATCAGTTTTTATTCATTCATTCATTTGCCCCTGCTTGAGTATTTTTTTCTTTTAGCTCTCTCTCTCTCCGTCTCTCACTCACTGAAGGCCGTTTCAGGCACAGCGGCTTTTCGCTGCGTCGAGCAAAGCCCACGCTGTGTTGTGAGCATCTCTTTCATCGGGAAACAGCATTTGGTGTAGCTCTATTGTCGTCCGGATGTAAACAGTCAGGCTTATACACGCTGTACAGCGCCAGAAACGGGTTGAGATAAGGAAAAGGAAAAAAAGGTGTGTAAATGTGTCATAAATCAGGAGGTGACCCCGGGAGGAAGCTGGGAGAGGGGGATGAGTGTCCCGGGAAAAGCGGGAGGGTTGGCAAGTATGCTGACATCATTATACCTGAGTTTTGGTGCTAATACGGAATCAATACTTGCAGTATATCAATACTTGTCTAAACATCTGTACAAGAACTATCTCAATAAAAGCCAGTCTAGAATCGACAAAATTTAAATTTAAATGAGGAACTAGCTAATCAAAAAAATCAGTAAACAAGATTTCAAATCTGAGCATTCGATGCCAAAACTTTTGGGAAGTTGACAGTTTTCAAACTGTAATGTAACATACAGATATTGGTTGGTAAAAAGTATTGAAGTTTTTAAGTACATCTTGTCAGTTTCTTTTTATTTTATTACTTTGAAAAAAAAAAAGAGAATCAGATCAAATCATAATCTTTATCCCCAAGAACTTAACTGCTGAGTACATTTTTGACCTTGGAAATCCACTTTTATGTGGAGCTTCATCTGTGAATGGGTTTGGGGACCACCAGGGGCCCTTGAAGGGGTCCCAGAGGTCCCCTTGCAAAGTTCAAGGTGCTTTAATTTTAGTGTTATTGTTCTTCATTGAAAAGCAAAGAAGAAGACTGACTTCCACTTCCACAGTTTTCACTTTCACATTCCTCATTTAAACAAACAAAAACTCTCAGAAGGGTTAAAACTTCGGTCTGCTGCTCCCTTTGATGTCTGCCAGCCAATCAGACGGCCAATCCAAACCAGATCCAGACCTCCGCCCTCTCCCTCTCTCTCAGGCCGGTTCATCTTTGGCGTGAGGTCGGCCTCAGATTCCAGCCGAGCCAGCTCATTTCTTTTCATCTGTCACCGAAACTCAACACCCAGAAGGCCCGAAGAGCCAGTGGCCCGAGATTAATGGGTTTGCTCAAATTACGTGGCGCACTCGGAGAAAAACTCAGGGCTTCTCCCCCCTCCTGTTCCCCTCTCTCTCTCTCTCTCTCTCTCTCTCTACTCCCTCTGTTTGTTCAGCTGTCCCTCGCCCAAAGCTCACCCTCCTCCTCCTCCTCCTCCTCTTTCCTGACTCTGAAATGCAGGATGGGGCTGGAGGAAACACGTCTTGAACTCATTGGCTGGAGAACAGCAAATACACAGCAAGCAGGAACAACAAACCTCAGCTGTTCTCACCTCCATGAACGCTGCCAACGACAACACGGTGGAAACACTGAAAATACCCCGTGATTTCATAACAACTGGCTGCAGCTTTACACTGATATTTAACAAGGAATGGTTCGTTTTAAATTGACCTTATTCCCATGATGGCCGTGTTTAATTTATTGGACATTTAATAAGGTTTGAAGCTCTCCGTGGAGGGCTTATCCAGTATGCCTTCAACCAGGTCACCATAGTTTCTGCAGGAAACATTTTCTAATGTATATGATAATGTACAAAAAGTATACAAACAAAAGTAATAAACTGGGTGTTGTGTCTAGAAGGTAACCCTCAATTTACTAAACTCTCACAAGATGGTTGAGGTTAGGATAGACACCATGACTTTTTAGAGATATGTATAATAAGTACTTTTACTAAAGTAAAGGATCTGAATACGTTCACCACTGTCTGTATCACACCTCACTGCCAGCAGCATAGCTCTCTGCCCGTCACGTGGCCGCCATGCTGCTAAACCTTAGCAACAAGTGCTCACAATCATCCCCCCATGCTGGTCTGGTCTGCTGTGCTGGCCTCAGGCTTCGGGGTTTAGGGTTTAGGCTTCAGGGTTTAGGGTGGGGTGAGCTCATGTTTACCCTGTGCCCCTGGGTCATTGTGTCCAAACGAGCAGCTCGTACAGGCAAGGCCCGGAGCCTCTCTTCATCTGGAGTGTGTCCAAATCCAAACGCTGTTCAAAAGGTCAGTCAGCCCCCGCATGACAAACGACCCCGGCTCAGGCAGAACATGCTGTAGTCACACAATGGTCGGCCTGGCCCCCGCCACGTCAGCACTTTCACAAATCAGCCCCCGAGGCTTTAAAGACCCCACACGCCCTCCACACACATGCACACAAACACACACACACAGACCCAGTGTGTGTTCTGTCAATACAAATGCCTATACTTAGTTTGCATACAACTGTAGGCTACATATAAATACATACCAAAACTGCATAAAAACATACTTTTATTAGAAGGCACACTACAACAATCTTTTACTTAGGTAAAAGTAGTAATACAGTGTAGAAATACTCTGTTACAAGTAAAAGTCCTGCACACAAAATGCTACTTCAGTAAAATTACAAACTTAATGGCATCAAAATATACTTAAATTACAAAAAGTAAAAGTAGTCATTATGAAGAATGGCCTATTTCAGAATAATGTATATTATTGGATTATATTTATTGATGGATTAATGTACGTAACACTTTAATTTTGTAACTGGAAAGGATATAGCTGATTTTAATTACTTTATATACTGCTGGGTAGATTAATCTATAACAATATATCATGTTTTATTTGTTGATAATAGTAGAAACATAAAATGGAAATACCCAAGTAAAGTACAAGTATTTCAAAATCGGGGGCGGGGGGGACATGTGAAAGGTGTGTGTGGTGTGTTGGGTGGTGGTGGTGGTGGTGGTGGTGGAGGAGGAGTTGGTGTATGGGGTTGTTATGGTGGGACGTCGGTGGGTCAAACCCAGCAGCTGCACTCTCTATAATTAGCCGTCGAGGCGGGCAGAGGCTCCTGTGCCATTAATCAGCGAACTCCCAGCAGCGAGCACCAAGAAAGGAACGCGGCGCTGTGTTGACTCTTTATCTGGAAAAGAGGTTTACGGAGCGAAGGCCCAAATATAGCAGCCAGCGCCGAGAGCCGCGGCCCTGTTGCCTGGATATCCCTGCTGGAAGGTAAACAGAGGGGGACGCTGGATTTGCCACGTCAATGAGCTGGCAGGAAGTAAAGGCCAAAGAGGGAGGCGGGGGAGGCGATCCCTTTTATCCAGGCTGATACTTTATAACCTGAGAGCAGCAGGCTGCACTGTTTGCTGGCTGGAGAGGCAGTTTTACAGTAGAGCTGAGGGTTTAGAGGCAGCGCGCACCTTATCTGGCTGACAGTTTTATTACGCAGCAGACGGAGCTGAGCAAATGTGATATTGATCACATCAGACCTGCAGAGATAAAACCGACAGGAAGCTCTCTGCTGCAGCATCTGGCGGCTGGAAACGAGGTCCAAATTTAAAGCACAAAACGGGAGAGATTTTTCGGGCAAAGACGTGTTAACAAAACACCTAAAATTAAAAAAACAAAAATAAAACATGTAGCTTCTGAATAACACAGATTACTTTGAAAACAATACTTTTGGAACCCTGTTAGACCCACAATAGACCAGTTTTTGTCTCTTTTAAGGGGGGTACATGGGGTCTTTAGGGGGAGATAGCAGGTCAACAATAGATGTCACATAGAAGTGGTGTACATCATCTGAAAGCTGGAAACCTGACAATTAATTATACCCCCGCAACAACGTAGTCAGGGGTATATACTGTAGTGCTCCGCGTGTCAGACCTTCGTTTCTGCAGCGGAACTCTGAAACTATTTAACTTAGGAACTTCATATTTTCAATTTCAATTTATTCAATATTTCTAAAAAAGGGCAGAACCATTGGCCCTACTTTAGTAGGGGTCAAGCAATGAGCGGGGGTATGTGAGCCATGCTCTCTTTTGCCTTGTTTGAGATGCAGCTCAGCACTGTGTTTCATATGATATCTGTAGTTTCACTCTAGCCCTAAAACTGAAACTGCTAGAGCCTCTGAAAGACAATTAGTCAGTTGGGATCGCGCGGGTCTCTTTTTTGTGGGGGTTTTCCACTTTAGTTAGTCAACTCTGAAGTCTCAACACCCACCAAGTCAACCTTGAAATCTCAACACCCACCAAGTGTGTCTGAGCACATTGACTTTCTCTACAGATAAAAATAAGATCTGGCTGGAAAGGTCAACTTTAAGGTTTCCTGGCAAAATGTCTAGAAAGTTGTCAGACAGAGCTGCAGGGGTCAGAGAACAGTGAACATGTTCATCTTTTGAAACAAAAATCATATAGGGTAAGGTTAAGGTTATAAGGTTAAGGCTATATTTTTCTTACTATCAACAAATCCCCAGCCAGCAATGTGTTACATACTTTCCTGCTCTGAAACAACTCACAAATATAAAGTTTCATTTAAAAAACCATGGCTGTCTCAGATCAGAAATCTTTGAAATGGGAGTTGTAACGGTTTTGGGAGGCAAAGATAAACAATATTGTCCGGTCAAACCCGCTTATGTGTTGTTGTGGAGGGTATAAGCAACATACGGTATTTTGTGGTTAGTTTTGGAGGATTTGTTGATAAACTACCAGAGGACTGCTCAGATCACGGTGGACTCTGACTCTCACCTCAGAACACATCGGAGCAAATCTTAAAGTAGGTTCTGTATTATTTTATTAATCCTGGCTACTGCCCGGTTTGCTGCCCTTCATGTTTAAGCTTTTCTTTTCCCTCACTTTGATTTTGATTAAAGAGCTTTTACTCAAAGACAGAACCTGACTGTGTCATTCATCCGGTCTGCAGAGTGTCAAGTTTTGGCGGAGTTTTTTTTTTTTTCTCTTCCTCTTCCCTTAAGCCTCGTTGTTTCATCTGCTTTTTGGCAACCGTCTCAGAGGTCTGCTCTTTAAAGGGGAGCTCCTCATCCTTCCGGCCCCTCTGTTTAGCCTCAGCTTTGAGCGTTAGCTTATAAATACAGTGTGGTTTGTGCTGTGCAGGGCGGAGCTGGGCTCTCAGCCGTGTTGGGGGGCCCAGATCGTCTTCTTCAGATCTGCTTTGTAATTAAATATCCCCCGCAGCAGCACAGGGCCGCTTAAAGAAGGGAAGAGCCGCTTCCCTGCCAACCGTCTTCTGGTAAATGTGTAACAGCTGCTCAGCACTTTCAACCTGGCTTGCTCAATATTTGGGTTGTTTCCCAAATCAAAATCCAACCCTTGAACCTCACCCTCCTGCCCCCGCCTCCCTGCAGAACGCTGCTATATTTGATCTGTGTGTGCTGACGTCAGCACGCCTCCTCTTATCTCCACTTTCACGAGTGAAAGATAAAATCTGTTTATGTCATTTGTGTATCACAGTGTCACAGTGTTGTCCTCAGGCTTCTGTCACAGCGCTGTAAATCCTGTCTCAACTGTTAGCATGATACTTTGAGTTAGACAGAAACAAATAGACATTTAGAAAATAAGATTATACATGTAGCTGAGAAAAACTGAGGGGAATCATTTAAAACGAAATCCTACCTTATGCACAATATATCTTAACTTACAGTTTACATTAGGATCCAACTTAACTTAAATAAAGTGTATAAACCATCTTAATCCACTGCTTTGAACTTTTTCTGTTGTGTACTGCAAACCCAACATTTACTACACTGACTGGCACAAAATTGGGTACAGCCATTCTTGGTCCCCAGAGGAGTAATTATAGTGTTACCCCTATAATTGGGCCGCCAGGCCAAATTTTTTAATGCCAAAAACAAGGTTGTGTATGGAAGATAATCGTCAAGTTGTGAAACTCTCATGAGGTGGTTAAAGGGATAGTTCGGGTGTATTACTTACAGTAGATGACAGTCGGCACGTCCCCAGTTTGGAAAAACAGACAGGAGTACCGACACTGGAGCAAAGCAATACAGTGCTGTGGACGCTGATGGCAGAAAAATGTATTTTAGCCACCTAAAAGAAAGGCTCACCTAAAAAAATCCATATCAGTCTAAGGGCGCGCTACACTAGCCTTGTTTAGTCCCGTTGAACCAAACCCTGGAGCGTTTAGCCCCTTGGTGCGGTTCATGTGGGTTGGTGTGAGCGCAGGAATCGAACCCTGGTGCGGACCAAACAACCGTTTCCTGGTCCGCCTTGAAGGGGTGGTCTCGGTCCGCTGTCAAGTGAACCGTGGAGTGGTTCGTTTCTGGTGTGAACACCTTTCGAACCAATCACAGGAAGCATACCATTTAATGCGTCATTTTATGGGTTAAAAGAACATTTCCTTTTTCTGTTTGGGTTACCGGTGGCTAATACCACATTTGCTAGCAAAATGTGGGGACAAACCTGGACTCAAGACGAAGTGAGATGCCTCCTTAACATATGGGCTGAAGATGATGACAAGTTCTTCCTCGAAATGCCTGCATTAATAAATTATTGAATACCCGCTGTCTCTACTAAAGTTTGCTGATATGTGCTCCAGATCAGCACCAACATGAACAAAATCTGACAGCGCTCCATTATTTACAATATCCAGCTCGAAAATTAGGAGCAGTTTATTGTCTCTATTGTCTCTTTCCCTGCCAACTGCCTGACCAATAATCAAATGATATTTCCACCACGTGAGTTTTCATTACAATTTTTGTTGTTTACAAAGTTTTGTCTTTGTGAACGCAAACCGGACCAGTTGGAAAATTTAAACAATGTATCATCTTCACATCTTTGGACCTTTATATGTGAACCCGACCTAAGTGTACGCGATATTTATAATATTTTCACCGCTTTATCTCGCCGTCAGACAGCCCTTTCCTTCTCCTTTCCGACAGGGAACTGAACTGAAAGTTATGCAGTATTCATTCTGCAGTGGTGCACTGCTATGAGTCCATGAACGAGGCAAGTGTCTGTGGTTAGTTCACATGTCTGTAATAACAGCAGGACAGTCAAGTGTCTGTTATCTAAACTGCTAAAGTCAGCTGAACAAGTGAAGATAAAGTTCTCAGTAGCCTACCAGTTCAGGCTTGGTAGTGAACGACGCACTAACGTGCTAACGGATTCTGTGTTTTTAGTTAGATAGTATTTGTTTAAAACAGATCGGTGATGCTGTTTTGCCCTCATTGTTCACCGTGAAGTTTGCTGGAAGTGATGTGATGTAATGTAGCCCCGGTGTGTTTTATGTGGAGTGAGCACTGCGCCAGACTGTTTAAAAAATTGCTTTTTAAATGCTACTTTGCTTGTCAGCAACCGGTCATATGGTAACTTAGGGGGAATTTGGCCCTGTGTGCTCTGATTAATTTGGCATGCAGTTAACACACCAGTCATAATTTTAATGAAAACTCAACTCAGGGCATTTGCTCCTGGTGTTCTTCACTACTCTAACGGGAGTAACAAGCGAACCAGCTTTAAATGGTAAAAGGAAAACATATTTTCTTTTTAAATAAGTGCTGTGTGGTGGATCTAATTCATGCTGGATTTCGAAAAGTGACTGATAAATATTTAAAGAAGCTTTAAAGTGTTGAATTTGAGAACAGAATTTGGTGTGTTAGCCGGGGTTCAACTCCTGTATCAACAGGTGTGTCCACATACCTAATGTACTTTTTTAGCTTAACTTTAATATAAGACATTTAAGGTTTTTTTAAAAGAGTTTTTCCTGGAATGATAGAAAGTGTATTATCCTCTTCTGTCCTATTTTCTTTTCTGTGACCTTTACTCTGTGAAATAAATAGAAATCTTATCTTGGAATTACAACATACACCATGTGGCAATATCTGTCTACTGAGAATTGAGTGTGTATTGTGCGTGTGTGTTATTGAGACAAAGTCCAGAGTGAATGTGTGTGCAGGGTCAGGCTTTGATTAGTTGTACAACAGCAAACACGTGGTGGGAAACGGTCTGCTGCTCTTTACAGACAATTTAGCTCTGTGTTGGCCTGCTAACGCTGCGTAGAGCACATTTAGCTAAATGTCAAACTGTTTACACCATGTGATATACATGACCGTGTGCGTGATGCAGGCCCACATGAATGCAAGTCTTTACAAACGTCCCAGAATGCATCCCTGTGGAGCGCCAGAGCACAAAACCAGACGTTTTTTTTATCCCTGCAAGCCAAAAACGGTAGATTTCTGCCCCCCTGAGAGGAGGATGCACCGGATTAACATCCAGATGAGGAGGCGCGTGTCGCTGCCGGGGACGGGGAAGAGATCCCCCATCTGACTGGCAGTCAGCTGATAGCATGCGGATAAATGCAGGCAGTGTGGAGGCAGGGAAAATCAGGTCACCGCTGCTCTGAAACAAGGACACACATTTTATTTCCTCCCTGCTGCTGCTCCTAAGAGGGGAGGGAAAACGACTGGAAAACAGGATTTATAGTCTGGGTTATTTTCATTGGAGTCATGAGGTTTCCAGACTGCTGTTCTTCCTCGGCGTGCTCCAGCAGTATGTCACCTCGCTGACATAAAAGTCCACAAACCCAGAGGGACTTTTAGAGGACTCTAAACCACTGCAGCATGCTGGAGGGAAACACCTCCGCTTTAAAAGTCTCACCTTTCCTTTTAGTTTTTTTGGCGAACTCTTAATGAGGGCATGTCATTAGTCAACACGTCTTTGTGCCCAGTTTCCGACAGCAGAAATCAGCAGGACGTACGTCAGTGTCAGCACCAACTGCTGCAGCGTGTAGTGTAGGAGTGCAGGGAAAAGTGACAGATTTTTGGGGACTTCAAAGGAAGAACAGATGCTTAAAGTCACACAGGCTTCTCCTGAATTTAATGCTTTTACAGGCACATAACTAACCTGATTTCTCATATGTAATGTGGTATCTCTGTTGGATTTCTTCTGGAGAAATGTAAATGTTCAGTCCAAGTTCAATAACATCAGATTTGGTACTGTATAACAAACAATAAGGAAGTTGGTAGAGGAGAAATCTGATTCCTGACCAGCTGCATGTACAGTAAACGAGGGTTTTACTGTTTAGGTAAACACGCTCTCTGATTTCCTGCCTTATAACCTGCTTGTGTGTCAACCTTCATAATGTTAAATTGGCAGGAATAAAAATACATATTAAAAATATTAAAAAAAACCTGGCAGGCGCTAGCTCGCTGTCACGGCAGTTTGTGGAGCTTCTAAACTCCGAATACGTTGGAGCAAATGTTCGATTCGCCATCTAATATTGTAAAACTGTAAACATTCAAAATATGCATGGTTGATGTCTCGCCTCGAAAATTTTCAGAAATGAATGTAGTGATGAAATAGCTACGAAAAATTAAAAAAACAAGCCGTTTTTGGCCGCTGCTGTTAGCCTGTAGCAGTCCAGCGCTTTGCATTGTGGGATACAGTAGGCGAGGTAGACTGGTCCGATGCAGACTGGAGATTTTTTTCCGAATCAGTACGACATCCGGATACTTTTGGCATACTGTTGATTTTGCTTTTGTTTGCATACTGCATACTACATGCTATATTTTGGCCAAATCAGTACGTTCTACTAGTATAATATGCGGTTTCAGATACAGCCAAGGTTTAAAGCACACAAGGAACACACAAGGAATAAAGCTGACTGGGAAAGCAGACGAACTGGCGACAGACAAGAGGCAGCACGAGGACTAAATACACAAGGGAGGAGGGGTAATCAGGACCAGGTGAAACTAATTAGGGCGGGGCAGGTAATCACAAACACGGGAAACGCACAGGCAGGAAGGCAGTGAAGGATCTGAAATGAGAGACAACGGTGAGAAATAAAAAAAACAGGAAATACAAACAAAAACTGGAAAAATAATGAAAACATGACCTCGATCAGGAGACTGGGATGTAACAGCTGCAAGTGATGCACAATTCACGGTGTTATCAGCGGCCGCAATCCATTCTCTGTGAATTCGCCCCTCACTGTAAAGATGTTGCATTTTGTCAATTTGGCTTTTTGAAAATTTGCAGCGAGTTGATTAAAAACGGGGAAACAGAAGCCACAGCTGGAGTCGCCTGATTGGCTGGTCAGGCTGCTGATCCCACCCATCATCACACCTGGTCAGAATACACACAGATGAGATATTCATCTTCATCATCCAATCCATGTTTCGTTCCTCTGGAGGATTGAAGGAGGGCTTTCTTCTTCTTCTTCTTCTTCTTCTTCTTCTTCTTCTGCATGATTAATGTCGTCCTGCGCCACCACCACGCCCCACCGCTGTCTATTTTTAGACACCCATGTCAGGGAGTGCCAGCATCCTTTGTCACATGATGGATGAAATCATCTCAAAATCCTCCTCCTCCTCCCTCCATCCCCTCACACACACTCTCTCATCCCCTCCTCTTCCTCCCCCACTGGGCTCTGATATCACCATGAACTGGGGCACAGCAAGCCTCTTTTTCATCAGGGAGGGAAAAAAACATGAAACTGCCTAAGCTGCCTCACAGTGTTTTTTATAATTTCTCAAATCCCCAAACTGGATTTTGAGTGATGAAGAGGAGGAGGAGGAAGAGGAGGAGGGAGAGGATGCTGAGAGTGAGAGCAGTTTTCAAAACAATGAGAAAGAATCTGACTTCCTGTTTGTCTCAGAGATCTGTGATGACAAAGGATGACAGAGCGGGAAGTTAAGAAGGTGTTACTCTGAGTCTGTTACACTCTCACTTGTCCCCCGCAAAACAAGGGCAGGTAGGAACCAAAATTATTCTTAGGCAAAGGGGACAGGAAATGGTAACCTAAATAAAACAATAAAGTGCTATTCATGATAATGGAATAATTAATAATAAAACGTAATACTGTATGTCCAACAATGTGGAATTATTCATACTGAAATATACAGTATATCTTACTGTAACAACATTAATTAGTATGGTAGAATTAAAGGGTAACTTCTGTATTTTTCAACCTGGACCCTATTTTCATGTTTTTGTGTTTAACTAACTAATAGGAACAACAATTTCTGAAATTGGTCCAGTATTGAGGGAGAGTGCTGTAGAAGGCAGCCGGTAAACGAGCTGCAATATGTTGCTATTGGGGCAAGCTGGCACCAGCATTTACGTCCACTAAAAGTGCTTGTTTTTGCCATGACAGGCTCTGATTGTTATTATAAGTGTTTAACAACATTATAGAAAGAGTCTCGCTCAAGGAGAAGTCTCTTTCTGAAATCTGGGGAGGTGACGTGTTGCCGGAAGACAACGGTGGTATAGTGGAATACATCCATAGTGGAAACGGTTTGTTGTGTTGGAGTACAGAAAGCGTAGCTTAGTGTTATATAAAAGATTTTCAATTTCATGGCTGAATATTTAGATGCTTTCTACAATATGGATGAGGTCTTTGAATTCGATGGCCGCCCGTATTTATTTGAGCCAGAGTACACGGATATTCAGATTTCACATGAGACTTCTCCTTAAGCGGGACTTGGACACAATAACAAAACCGGATCAAGAGAAAGGTAAGAAAAACATTTTATTTTTCTGTAGGGTCCTTTTCATAATGTTTTCAGACACTTATAATAACAATCTGAGCCTGTCAGTGGCAAACAAGCACTTTTAGTGGACGTAACGTTACATTGACGCTGCTTACTTGACCTTGCAGCTCGTTTCGCGGCTGCTGGTTACAACGTTCTCCCTCAATATTGGACCAGTTTCAGGACTCGTTGTCCCCATTAGTCACTTCAGAAGAAGAAAATAGGGGGTTGAAAAATACTGAAATTACCCTTTAAGTTATTAAAATAACCCAAAAATGTCATGTGTACAGTAACTGAGGTTACAAGAGGCTTAAAAGCTCAGAAGAGCTGCAGAGATGATGATAATTCGTGGTTTCATCACTTCAAGTGACTTCTTTTACATTCCAAATTTGATCAATTATTTATAAAATAAAAATATTGATTAGTGGATCTTTAACTTCAGCTACTTGCTGACTGAAGTCTGGTGAGAATACAGCAGCTGATGACCTGCTGACCTTTAACCCTGTAACCTCCACCAGCACCTCCCCGTGTCACTGAGGGCGTCATCACTTTGCAGACCTTCACTTTATCTGAGTGTGTGTGTGAGTGTGTGTGTAACTCACACTGTTACAAAGCCCTGTATGAGTGTGTTATGTAAGTCACACACACACATAAACACTTTTGTATTGTATATGCATCTCCATACTGACAGTTTGATGAAACTGTTTGTAGCTGCTGCGTATAAACAACCTCTTTCTCTCTCGATGTGCTTCTCTTCTGCCTCGTCATCAGCGTTTCATCTGGCGGCGTGGCGGAAGTGCAGACATGTGTTTCTAATCCCGCCGCAGGTCAGAGCCAATCAGTCAGCCCGGCTCTGATCATTTCAAAGGCTCTGACATAGTAAACACACACACACACACACACAGTAAGATGAAGCGAGTGTTTACCCTGCAGCTTGTTTCACTTCATGTCTCTTCAGTGGGGAGGGTGGAGCTGCGTCGTGTCAGTCAGACATCAAAGAGCGGCTGCTGCTTGGTTTTTCGACCTCAACCACCTTTTGTTTCTGACGTGGACCGCCGGATTGGCTGCTGGGCTGATGGCCTTTGACGCCGTACTTCCTGCCTACTTTGAGCGCCGCGGTCTATTTCAGAGATTTATTTTGATTGAAAGATGTGAAACTCTGTTATTATATGCTTTATTATTACATAGCTTTGTTGAATACTCGATTCTGATTGGTCAATCACGGCGTTCTACGGTCTCTTATTTCTTTATAGCAGACCGTTGCTATGTATAACAGACCGTTGCTATGTATAGCAGACCATTGCTATGAGCGCAGTTCTGATGTCGGGCTCTGGCGGACCATTTTTGTGTCAAATTATTGATTTCTTTAGTAAGTAGCCGTGTAATATGTGGGATAATGTACAGCGAGATGGTCATTGTTGTGAAATAAGGGGTTTATTTCACAACATGGACCTGATAGCTGTACATTATCCCTATATTATTATATTGTTTTGCTTTTGTTATACTGTATAACTAACACTTGTTAGTAGTATGTGGTGAGCAACGATTTGGCCAAAACAGCCACCGCACACTAACAGATTCCATTCATGAACAACAAGAGTCCCGACAAAAAAGAAACGATCAAACGTGACTTTAGTGTAAACAAACATGGCGAACGACACGCAGGAAGAATTAGTGATGTTAGTTTTTGCACTACTTTGTACTGAAAATTCATGAAGAAAAAAGTAAAATAATGGATGAAGTCATTGTTAAATAAACACTCGCGTTGTTGCCATAAATCAACAAATTGGTCCTCCATTTGTGAGAATCCTTACTACTAATCTTACTACTTTATGACGATTGTTGGAGGGGGGAATCAAGCCCAAAATCGGCTTGATTCTCATGTAGTGTGTACCTGGCATAAAGTGAACTTAAGCAAAGTGAAATCAAATAGTGTAGTGTTTTCTATGTACTTGTATCTCCATTAAAATAATATTTTAACCTCAGTGGGACCTCATTAAATAAAGGTTAAAAAGTTCTGAGATGATAAAAAAAAAAAGACAAACAATTATTACAGATGTCTGATTCAACTTTGACCTTCTGTACTTATTATAAGTGATAAAACGAATGATCAAAACTACAACAATAACAACCAGGTTGTAAAGAAAACAACACCTTTCACTGTTTTGTTGCAGTTTGTATGTGTCAACAGAAGAAGCTCGCGGGTGTTAAAGCAAAGACAGCAGCTCATAAAGGAGAGAAGAAGAGTTTGTGATGGACAGGCGTGGTCTGATACTCCTGCTGTTATGAAACCGCCGCCTGTGAACAAAACTTCCACTGAATTTCCTCCATTTCACAGATCAAAGGCTCTTCCCTGTTTTTCTGCTGCTGCAGGCTGTGAAATATGACTGTATTTCCCCTCCCACTCTCCATCCATGCATACCAATCTGACAGCTCCTACTATTAACCACGGTGCGTGTGAGTGGGCGTGTGCATGTGTGATTGTGTGTTGTACAGCCTCTGGCTGTATATATCTTCCAGTTCTCGGCTCGGAGGGTTGTGTTTCTAAACTTCGGTTGCTCTTCCTGTCTCGTGTTGCGTAAGAGCTGCAGCCCACACAGCCGAGCTGAGAGCCCAGAAAACCAGCCCTGCGGCCCCCAGAGAGCCGGGAGCCCAAAGGCATCAGGAGGGAGGGGACGGACCTTTATCACACTTAAAGGAGTAATCCGCAAAAAAATCTTTTTCTCATTTCACCTGCTTTAGTTTCACTGCACTGCACTCTCCCACTGTAGGCCAATTACCAACTTTTTATGTACAGCGAGCCGGTCATTGTTGTGAAAGAAAGCACAACAGGGCGATGCTGCACCATTGTTTATAATTGATTAATAAAAGCTTTGATAAGTTTCCTCTGCTGTCCTTTTAACACTTAAAACTGTCAAATCACATCCTTTTTCCCTGCAGTTTGGTTCGCCGTTGGGTGAAACGAGATGCGAGTGGTTCTTGCTGTTTCCCAGCAGGATGAGCCGTGCAGCTTCCACCTGATCCTGTCCTTTCATTCCCTCCTTCATTGAGTCGTCCCACAGGCAGAGCAGGATTTCCACCACGACCCTGACAGCTTCACATGCTCTCATCCTTTTCCCAAGCTAAAAAAAAGACCCAACCCTACTCTAATAACAGCCTGTGCATGGTAGCTGGAATCCCCACAGGAGCAGGCAGAGGCAGAGATTTCTCTCCCTCTGTCATTGTTAGCTGTGAACATCTGGTTCCCAGCCATGATTCATGGAGGAGCGTTTCCCTCCTCCTCCTCTTCCTCCTCCTCCGTGGCCGGGGTTGGAGATGGGATTTGTGGGAAGGGGAAAAAAACTCTTCGGTGTCAGTCACAGCCTCATGGAAAGTTATCCAGCAGGCCAGGGGTAGGATATGTTTAGATGGTGGCGGTGGTGGTTGAGGGGGATGAGGAAGGGAAGGAGGGGGAGTGCATATTTGTGAGAGGGGATGTTTGAGTCCGGGCACTTTGCCAAGAGAGAGAGGTGAGAGCAGGAGGGAGGACGAGGAGGAGGAGGGATAACATAACATCTTACTTTAGGATGATTTTTTCTTATTAAAGATTCATATTTCCATCAAGCAACAGTTGCATTAGATTCCTTATTGGAAGGTAACTAGTTTAGATCTTTCTTTTGCTCAAGCTTACAAGAAACAAGCCTGGTCACTGTGCTTTATTTTAAAGATGCATTAATCTTTATTTTTATATCAACAATAAATCAAAGGATGATATGTAATGTAGAGGGTGTTGTGAAAAACTCAGAGAATTATCAGCATCTCTGCAGCTCTCTGGAGCTTTTTAGCTTCTTTTAGCTCCTAGTTTTGGTTTTGCAGCACATTTTCTGTCTAGTTCAGTCTTGCAGCTGTTTTCTGATAAACCCTCTATACACTTCCTGCTCAGCACCAAACAGCAGACATACAAAGTTACGCCTCGCTTCTACTATTGTCATACGCCATATTCCAATTTTAGCAAAAACCTTCTCTTTTTAAGCTTGAGCACAAAATAGTTATTTGTCAAAAAAGGCAAACTGTGTGGCTAATCAACATTGTCAAGAAATGACTCAAATAAATTTGAAATATCATAGAAATGCCAAAATACACTGGAGGGGGGCTTTAAGAATTCACGTTTTTGATAAACAAATGGTGAGCCGTGTTGTCAAGGATTGTAACTGAAGGTGTATTTTTTAAATATGTTTTGATTAAATACAATCATTGAACAAAACAACTTAATATGCAGAGACAATAACTGTATCTGTTACTGCAAAATGTTAGTGTTAAAAAACAAAGGCAGAGATAATGTTGACTTTGATTTTTATCTGCAGCAAGTTTCAAGTCGGTAGGTTGATTTTCATGGAAATAAATTGAAACTAATGTCTGCCTGAAATGAAGCATTCATCAGTCCACCAACACCTGATGATGCTCGTGTGTTTTCGCTTCCTGTGTATCCTCAAAGAGCCAGGGCATGCAGACTGAGGGAGCTTTTTCCTCCTGCAGAGAAAACCCAAAGTGAGGAAGCGTCTACGAAGAGGAAAGCCAAGCTTCCACTGTGGTCGACCTACTTTCAACGAGAGCCAACCTCCATCGAGGGGGAAAATGGCAAAAAAAATATGGAAACCAATCCTCAAACGCTGCACTCAAAGTCTGGGTTCAGAAAAACTAGAAATGGGATTTAAATTGCTCTAAATATGGATGTTTGGGAGCTCTGAAGTCTTTTTGGGGTTGTGTTTGTGCATATTTTACCAAACACTGAGAGATGCTTTTGATTCCACTTCAGTTTTTAACTCACCACTTACGCTGAAAACATACCGCCACAGTCAGAGGAAAACACTGAATCCTCAGAAACTTTTGAGAAAATAGACAAAAATATTTCGCCCCCAGAATTATACTTTTCAAGTTGGAACTAAAGATTCACAGTGGTTTCATCTTTTTACTGTCACTTTAGGCCTGCTTGACCTCTGGCCACACCCACCAGTGATGTCACAGTGTCCTGGAGTACACCTGTACATCACTGCAGTAAGATGAGAAGTTAAACCACTAGAGGTCAGTAAAAACAAGATTTCCAAGTGTTGTTAAGTTGACCTTTAAAGGACAAAAGCAATCTTCACTTTGTCAATGAGGTTACAAATAAAGAATACAGTTAAAACACAACAATCTAAGGCTTTACCAAATGTCTTTTTTTTTTTACATTCAAAGCTTTGTTTGAGGTATTCCAATGAAGCTTCAAAAGTCGGTCATACAAGACTTACGGGTAAGTCTAACATGCTTCTGGGGTCTCTCAGATACTGCAATTTTCATTACACCTAATAATAGTTCCAGCTCTAACTCCCCTAAACCTAAATCCAGAAATTGTCATTGTTATATTTCTGTTTGTTTTGGTTGGTTGAATGTTGGACGGAGCCAGGCTAGCTGTTTCCCCCTGCTTCCAGTCTTTATGCTAAGCTAGGCTAACCATTCTTCACTCCAGCTCTTTACTAAAACAAGATACTGGTATCGATCTTCTAATCCGATCTAAGAAAACCAATTAGCACATTTCCCCAAATGTCAAAATGTATTTTTGTAGGATCAGGACTCTGAGGACCTGAATGTTCACATGAGGAGCTGTCAGGACATGTTGGTGTGACGGTCCGTCCTCAAACCAAAAGGGGGTAAAAATAGATTCACTAGACACACTCTCTCTCACTTACCCTGCTCCCTGAGAGGGCAGAGGTGGTTGTTGGGTAGACTTGCTGGCTATACTTATACAAAGGGACAGTGGGAGTTTATATGTATAGATATATACAGTATACACACACACACACACACACACACACACACACACATGTAGATAAAGCCACCCATCATCCCCAACACCTGGCGGTGTAAACCCCCTCCTATAACTGTGTGTGTCTTTTTCTGGACACATCAAGTTATATTTAAAACAAACATCTGAACCCTGACCCAGTGAAACCTAAAACCCCTTTTACCCTTTACACACAGACACAGACACACACACACACACACACACACACACACACTGACTTAAGACATTTCTTAGCCCCTAATCAGAATCTAATTATGACCTCAACCCTTAAAGTCTTAACCATCAAACAGAGACGACTGCATGAAATCTTTTCTTTCAAAAATGTCCTGCCCTCCACTCACTTTCCGAAACTCCTGTCACTACTAAAAATGTTGTTACTTTCCAAAATATCTCTAATTTTCCATAAATGTCTTCACCTTCCAAATTGCTCATGCTTTTGAAATATGTCCTGACTTTTAAAACATATCCTCAATTTTCAAAACTGCCTTAATTTTCAAACATGGTCCCCGCAAGCCAAAAATGTCACTTTTGGAATAAGGTCCTCACTCTTCCGAAAATTCCTTTACTTTCCAAAATTTCCAGACTTCAAAATATTTCCTCACTGGCCAATTATTATTATTAAAATTATTAAATCTTCCCACTTACCCAAAGATATTGCTACCTTGCACGGCAGCTGGATTCTCGCGATGTCACGAGATCACGCGAGAATCACAGGATAACATATCACATAAAAATCCATCTTGTCAGGCTTCAAGTAATGCGTTTGTGTCCGGCAAGCCAGTGCACAGATCAATCAGCAGTTGTGATGAGCTACTGGTAGCTATGGCGTGGTTTAGGTGTGTTTGACGTGATTGTTCTAAACAACAAACAACAATGGCAGATGCTGCAATAGTATCAGTTATATCAGTACAGGAGAGTATTTCTTCATTGAAAGAATAGCAAAGAACAGCACTGAAGGCTTTTCCCGATGGAAAGATGTTTTCGCTCTTCTCCTGATTGGCTTCGGTAAGAGTTTGATTGACAGATAGTTCATCCAATCACCTGCCAAGTATTTTTTTGAAAGTGCCTGCCCTTTTCCAAACACTTTCTAATGACAACTTCTCAGATGGTTCTGTGTAACAAACCATCTGGCAGGTCAGGAGACCAAAAATATGTCCACTCTCCAAAAATGTCCTCAGGTGTAAGAAATGTCCCTCTTGCCTCAAAAGTTCTCCCTTTCTCTTTCTTTCATGTCCATCTTTCTTTTATAAAAGAAAAAAGGTCCCCACCTGCCAAAAATATGCTCGCATTTAAAATGTCCTCAGTTCCCAAAAATATCCACACTTTCAAAGAAAGGACCAATTGCCAAAATATCCTTAATTTTCAAAACTGTCCACACTTGTCCTTACTTTCCAAAAGGCTTACACTCATGCCAGAAATGTTCTCACTTTCACAAAATGTCCAAAAATAAATCGCACTTTTCAAAAAAAGCACCAATTGCCAAAAATGTCTTTTAATTTTTTTAAAAACATCTTCACCTGCCAAATATGTCCTCGCTGTTCAAAAACGTTAAATGTTGTAGACCAATTTGTCAATGTCTCTAATCAACTGGTTTTAATTGTGAAACTGGTCTCTAAACTAGTGACGCAAAAAAATCCAGTTTCAGATTTTGGCCGTCGACGAAGGCGGTACTACGGCGTCCACACTGAAGGTTAACAAAATAAAAGTCCCCAGACATAAAAATGATCATTAGCTCGTTTGAACATGAGAAATTTATAAAAAAAATATGTGAAATAAACTTTCATCCTGTTCGTATTTCTTTGCTGCTGAATTCTTTTTAAAAGTCATTTTAAATGTTGCGTTCTCTAAAGTTCCTCGAGTAAACAGAGCCTGTTTACTTGTTTTGCGCTCTGCCCTACTTTTATATCATAGAGGAGAAGCAGATTTATTTTCTTCTTTTCAGAATCAGGCCTGTGTCAAACGCTCTCAGCCTAATTTTGTCCTCATTTTTTTTTAAGCTTGCCTGCTAAAAAAGTAAACACATATCAATGAATAAATAAATATAAATGCACAATGCAAACATGAAAGGCTCGAACCAAAATAAGCTGCGGGGGAAATTACACTGACGGTTAACAGCAGAAAAGGAGGCCTCTGGTGTGTTGAATGTGGTCGACATCAGAACTTTACACCTTTGACCTTTTAGCTCCTGTGATGCTCCAGCTGCTCTCTTATGAAGACCATCAGCTGACGTTCCTAAAAGGACGCTGCAGTCCTCATTTAAATATCTTTGTGGATCTTTCTGCCAAACAGTCATAGATGAGCTACGATCTGCTGCTTCATCTCACACCAGATCAACCTTATGTCTTATTACATTTTCTTTCAGTTTTCAACTATTTCTTTCTTAAACTTTTCTTTGTCATTATTATTTCAGGATGCATATTTCTCATATTCATCCTTTGATACTTGATCTCATTACTTATCCGCTGCCTTCTGCATTAGATAGGAAGAGTTCCACACTACTGGTATCCTTTTGTTAATGCACTGCGTTTGGCAGTTATGCATTGTGTTGAACTAATTGATGGACGTCATTTTCTCATAGACTATATTATATTATCAGACTTATTTTTGCAACCAGAGGAGTCGCCCCCTGCTGGCTATTAGAAGTTATTACAAGTATAAGGCACTGGCTTCACTTTTCAGAATCAGAGGTTGCCGCCTTGTACACACTGACCCTGAGCAGGTTTTGCGTATGTAGTGTGTTTACACTTGAAAAATTACCAAATAAAGTTTATTTAAAGAAGTCAGTGTGCAGACAAATTACTGTTGATGAACAGTTTTGTGCCATAATGCAATGCACATAGGAAACAGAATAAGAAATTGTGGAGAGTGTTAAGGCAGCTTCGTTTGATTGACATTCGTTGGCACACTTATTGCATAATTTCCTGTTTATATAAAATGGTACATCGCTTCTTATGTAAAATGTGAAAATAGTATAATTTGACTACTAGTATAAATTACTGTTAAGTACATTTGAAAAGGCAGGTAGAGAATGGATGGATGTATTTGGGCAACAGCTGATCTTTTATCTGTAATATGATGAATATAATATAAAATGTTTCTGTGGATAAATACTGTAAGAATCTCTGTTTTTATTTATGTTTGTCGCATGTGGCGGAAATTCCTCGAATATATATGGAGGTTTGGTGTCTCGGTGATAATCAGACATGTCTGGACTTGTTTTTCCACTACCGTCACGTCAGCACATGAATTTCTTTTTTTAAACCAGGTCTCAAACTAATATGCATGCCGGTGTGTAAATCTGTGTGCAGCTGACACAAACAAAGCAGCCAAACTCGAACGTCCACGTGTTTTCCTGCAACTCGTAGCACATGGCCCGGTGTGCATCCCCTGTATCGGGTGTCGTGGTAACCAGAGTCTCCTGACCTGTGCTCATGTAAGCCAGCCGTGAGTCAGTTAAATTTAGACTGCTGCCTTAACCCCCGCAGCTACACAACACACTCCGAGCTCTGCCTCGGGTTACGAGTCGCTCAGTTTAGCACAAACTGGACGACGATTTATGCCAAGAGATAAAAAGTATCGGGTATCGCTCAAGGACACCTCGCTCTGCTCTACGTGACACTACGACGACCCGAAAAAAGATTTCGAGGGCTGCCGAAGCAGGAAACCCAATCAGGAGCGCGAGAACGATGCCAACACGTTGACTAAGCAGAGATGGTTGGCATCCTGTCGCTGCTCGAAAGCTGTCGTCAGCTGAAAGAGAGAATATCTAGAAGTCAAAGGAAACTTTTCACAGTCAGATATTTTGTTAAATATGCAAAGAAAACAAAAGAAACTTTGTATTTTCTTCATTTTTGTACTGTATAGAAATCAATCAGCAGACTCTAATCTTTAGAGAGCAGTAGATGTTGGTTGACCTTGTAAATCCTCACAGGTGTTTGGCTGAAGACGCGTCTGCTCGGGTTAAATTTGGGCAGAGCTCTGCTGGGTATGAAGGTCACCAAACTCACCGCACCCATGAGAGAAGACTTAAAATGAACTCATGGATGTATTAAGAGAACGGGATACAGTGTTGTAGTTGGGCTCCCGTTCATTCCTATGAGAGTTGCTCAGCGGTAAATGAAGTCAAAATGGCTCGACTGCCGAGTGATAAAGTACCCGGATCAGCCGGCGATCTTCCGCATCCATTGGGCCCATAGAGCAGGTGCAGTAGCACCTAATGATTTAAATAAGAGTTATTTGAGTGTTCATACTGGTGAGTTGATTTACCTAAAACACGTCTCTTTCCTAATGTAAATCTTTGGGAATATGTTTTTTTGGGACCAATAGCATCACATAATGGACACGGAAGTTGTAGTACTGCCGTTTGGCCATTATGAAAATTTGCTTCAAAGCCCCTCATTAAAGGGATATTCCAGCAGTTTAGTGTTGGACTTCCACAAAGTTGGGAGGTTTACAAAAGCCACAGTAAAAAAAAAAAAAAAGAATGGTCAAAATTTGTGCAGCAGAGACGAACATATCCTGACATTTAGCCCTAAATATAGGTCCAACACCGGATACTACATTTCCCATAATCAACCTCAATGCCACAGTTTACAACACAGCCTTTTTGTTAGAAATTTCACAGGCTGAGTCTAACCAACCACGAGGAGTAAAGCCTGATATTAACATTGGGGGAGTGGCAGTTTAAACATTCATCAGCTACTAGTCATCAGAAAAAATGTTGGCATTCTGCAAACCACGGGATATGTTGAATGTCGTATCACGCTTACATAAACGGACAATGCATGGTTAACATTTTGAAACGATTAGATTTAGGTTAGATTTAGGTTTAGGCAACAAAACTACTTTATTAAGGTTAAAAAAAAATCATGGTTTGTGCTAAAGTAATAACGTAACAACCGTAACAACGGAACTAGCATTAATAAATAACCGCCCATTTAGCAGACTTTCTTACATAACGTTACATAACAAGCGTAAAGTCAGTGTTTACTTTTGGGTTCACACGGGACGCGAACAGCGGCCTACTGGGTGAAAGTCGGGTGGGTGGACTTTCTCGCATGTTATACTTATACCAAACCTTCATACCATGTAACTTTCAGTAATGGTCGCTCGTTGTACTACGTCACTTGCTCAAAAACATCGACATTCAACGTATACGTGGTTTGCAGAAACGTACAATGTCAACCATTTTTCCTGGCAACTGGGCATCAATAAACTGACCGAAGAATAGTTGGAAAGATTAATAATACTTAAATCTTGCAGTAGCCACAACATCAGCAGTAATTTGAAACAGGATAAACATGTATTCTGTTATTACGGGAAGAATGGAGAGCTCATGATAAATGTATAAACGAGTGATTTATTAATGAAACAAAACCACAACTTAAAATGCTATACTGTTGTGTATTTTATTCCATTTTATTTTTATATTGTGTGTGTGTCTGTGACGGTGACATACAGTCTGTCCAATCACCTGGAAATGTTTTTATTAAATTAGCTTCATGAGGTTTTGGTGTCATGGCGTGTTACCACGTACATAAACAAAGTGGCAGGAAGTGGTGGAGGAAGTATTCAAATAAGTAAAAGTACTAATACCACACTGTAAAAATATTCTGTTACAAGTAAAAGTCCTGAATTGAAAATGTAACTTCAATCAAAGTATAAAAGTATAATCAGGAAAATATTAGAAGAAGAAATGTGACTGCAACATTTTCCTTATTCAAGTCCTGGTAGCTTGTTTAAAGTCTTAAATCATATAAAACCACAACGATCAGCTTTTCCTCCATTGTGTGCTTCACTTTCACAGGTTAATCAAAATTAGACTGACTTGTTATTGCTCTTGGACTTCAAAATACTTTTTCATAAAGTTTTTTTGAGTCACAGTGCATCAATCATGTTTTTCAGTTCACAATGAATGGCAGCCTGTTGGGTTTCCAGTGTCAGCCATCAGATTCAAAGAGCGAGGGCTTCATTAGAAGCTTCTGAAGCTGCAATGTTGAACTGATTAATCATCACCCACGGCTGCTTGACAGAGACCAGAATGACATGTGGACACAATGAGATGGGATCAGAACTGATCAGAGATCAGCGGGTTTGCAGTCTGTACCAGCCCGTTCTCATTCCCAAGGCGTTGAATACCGAGGCTTGTCACGACCGTCGGCGTTCGGTACCGCCACACAAGAGACCCAGTATGAAACGCACCGGCTGTTCCATTAACTATAACGTAAACCCATCCGCGGCAACAGTAAACGCTCCAAGAAAGTGCGCTGTGAGTGTGGTGTCGTAGTTTCCAACAAACAAGCCCGGTCCACACAGCAATTTGTGAAATAGTCACGAAATTGAATGTATTGATTTGTGTACATAGACACGAACTTCATATTTTTTCCGTGATGGACTGCACAAAATCAATTTGTATGTAATTTTGAACCTGGAAGTATAAAGAGTGGCGAACGCAGCGTAGGGAGGAGGTCAGGGTGGATGGATGGGTAAAAAAAACCCCACAGGACTTTCACCCAGGAGCCCGGTGTTTGTGTCCCGTGTGAAACCACAAGTCAAAGTTGATTTATTTGTCAAGTAACTTCTGTACTTAAGTTACAGCACTTCCGGAGCTATTTTAGCCCAAACCACGATCTTTTCCTAAACCTAACGAAGTATTTTTTGTAATGTGACTTCCGTACTTACGTTTTGCTACATCCAGTGTTATTTAAACCCAAACCGCGACCTTTTCCTAAACCTAACTAAGTCGTATTGTTGCCTAAACCTAACCAAGTAGTTTCATTTCGAAAAGACTGGAGTGGAAATTGACATGTGCGTCATGTGTTGCTGGACATTTGTAGGAAAACACACGAAAAATACGTTGTTGAAAGTTGTACTGAGTGTCACAGAAAAAAAAGGGAAATTTGTGTCTATGTACACGGATCAAATTAATTAAATTTCATGACTAATTCATGAACTGGAGTGAGAGTATTAAACAAACACAACGCTTTCATCCAGGAGACCGCTGTCCGTGTCTCATGTTAAAATCAGCTGTTCATTTGAGTCCCGTGTTCACAACGTTCAGTGTCATTTTCACTGCAGTTTTAGGCCCAACCATGTAGTTCTCTCAACTATAGTGGTTTTGATCCCAAAAATAAAGTGGCTCTAAGGGACTTGACAAAGCGTCGGTATGCGACAGGCTGGAATGAGAACATGTTGTCTGTTCTTATGTACAAGAAAAAATGTGGTGCCGGCATGAAAGATACTTCCAGCTGAAATACATTAGTTTGAAAGTCGTGCTGAGTGTCATGAAGAAAATGGAAAATCTGTGTTCATGTACACGAATTGATAGATTAAATTTTATGACTTTTTGACATCGGTGTTGAAGATCTGATGGTGTGTAACAGTGGAGGAGGATCAGAGGAGGATTTCTCCTTTAAGATCTGATTCCATGAAAACTGCTGCTCACAGCGGTACAGATAAACGAGACTCCTCTTCAACTGCTGCAGCCGACAGCTCCACAGGACGGCTGCATCCACACACTGCTGATAACAGGTCTGACTGTGTGTGTGTGTGTGTGTGTGTGTGTGCTTGTGTTTCAGGGTTTCCGGGAAACATCCTGCTGTGCCCGATCAGGAGCCGTGGGGCTGCCAGCTCAGCAGATTGAGCTGTCGTTAGTCCTCAGTGTTCAGTGTTATTCTACACCGACGCTGGCAGAGACAGCTCAGCTCTACTGGACCTGAAACCTCACATCAACTCTCAGAGGAGGAGGACAGTCCTCAACGACATCAACAAGTCTCACTTAAAGTTCAATACTTTAAAATTAACAACGGATCAAATGTCGGCGTAATGTCACTTGTAGTAATGAACCCACAGAGAATTACCGCCATCTCTGCAGCAGCCCTGTCTCCTAAACTTTATGTTCCCATACAACGAAACTGCATTGTGAATTAAGGGAAACACATTTTGTCGACGATTCCGTTTGTTTTTGTTTTTTTAGACTGCTGTTTGTGTTCAGTGTGAAACTAAAAGTCAACATTAAATTATACTGATTTACGTCCGTAGCTTAATAACATAACACACAGTCATTTTAAGCCAGACCATGATGTTTTTTTACTAAACCTAACCAAGTGTTTTGTTTTGTTTTGTTTAAATTTACAACGTGTATAAAACTGCAACCGTAATCCCTCAAAACATAACTGAGAATGTTAGTTGTATGGATCCTACTCTTGTAGGAGACAGAGTTGCCCTGGAGCTTTACGGAGCTTTTTATCCTCTTTCAGGTGCTAGTAGGGCTGTAAGGGTTTGTGTATTTGTGCCAAACCGTCCGGTCCGGTGCATGCAGCCCCACGCAGAATACACGGTATGAAGATTTTAGTCGTACACCGTTAGCAACATGTGCTGAAGTTAGCTGGAAGACCCGCCTGCTGTTTACAGGTCAGCTCCAATTGAACGATGCTCGCTCATGTCTGTGTAGATCGAGCGCGAGCAACGGGACGCTGACTTTCGTTGACTTAACGGCCACAGGTGTCGCTGTTAACATGCAATTTCTGATTCTTACATAGATTCCCTTTAAACTCAGACCGCAACCTTTTCCTATACCTAAGTAGTTTTGTTGCCTAAACCTAAACCTAAGTCGATCTTTTCCTAAACCTCCCTGAGTAGTTTTATTTTGAAAAGACTGGAGCGGAAATGTGCCGTGAAGCGTCTCGTTTTGCTGGACATTCGCAGGAGAATGCATGATTGTTGAAAGTTTTGCTGTGTGTCACAAAAAAAGAAGGGAAATTCGTGACTTTTTCACGTCCTGCCGTGAGACTGTGTTGCCTAAACTTCTGTTACACCCCTAGCTCCTAGTTTTGAGGTACATTTCCTGTCTGGTGCTTACTTCAAATTGGTAAGTGAAGTTAGGTAGTCCTGTTATTAATGTGAGTCAAGTTTGGATTTTGGGTTGGTTAGTGTCCATACTCTCTGTCTACTGGGATCTGTGCTGAGCTGGGCTTTTGCAGAAATACTGCTAACACATCAGATGTGACGTACTTTATATTAATGATCCAGTCCTCTGTTTACCTTCTCACCGGAGATAGACTGATGAGTCTGGTGACAGGACGGGGTTGTGGTTGATATGTGACCCTCTGATTGATTGAAGCACCAACACTGTTGCTTTCCTCTCCAGTTATGGCTCCAGCAAGCATTCACAGACTTCAGGTCAGCGGGCCGGCCTGCAGTCTGTCCGGTCATTATGACTCTGTCATTGATCTCCAGAGATATCAGTGTTTGATTAGTGACATCTGCAGCCGCTGTATCTCTCCGATTAGCCCCGAGTCCAGGCCTGCTGGCGGTGACGGTCAGGCCGAGCTGACGACGTGCCGGCGTAGCGACTCAAAGCCAGAATGCAAGCGTGTAATCTCCTAAATGAGAATTGACTGGAGCTGTCAAAGTTGATGTTATCCCTGAGAGTCTGTGCACGGAGCCATTATTCTAATTAAAGCAGGCCAGGGGAGGTGTGAAGACAGCGAGGGGAGGAAATGACAGAGCATGACACACCGAGAGAAGGCGTCATTTTTATTTTTATAACAGAAACAAAGAGGATTAATGTTTAAAACCTGAAACCTTTTTGTGATTAAAACCAAAAGACAAGGTGATGAGTGAGGAACGGATTAGCTCTGGGTTTGGTCGTCAAAGACGGCGTATTTGCTGCCAACAGGATTAAAGAGAAAAATCTGAAATTAGAGTGAGTTATTTGTCATCCAGTTTGGTATGTATGTCCAGTGTGAGATATCTCAACAACTTTTCTATGAATTATTCTGTAGTTATTCATGAACATGGAGGATTATGGTTGAATAACATGGATTCAATTTCCAGTATTTCCTGGTAATTCTTGCCAAAATTTGGTCCTGGGCAGAAGCTAGCAATAATTTTCAATATCAATATATCTGTCCAACCCGGTCTCACAGGAAGGCGTATAAATAACACAACGTTACACAGACATTGAGGACGCATTTGTAATTTGTATGCCCCTTTTTGTGTGTCATTTGTACGCCATGCAACAAAACTATGGTAATGTTTTTAGTTAGGTTTAGACAACAAAACCACTTAGTTAGGTTTAGGAAAAACATCATAGTTGGCCTTAAAATAAGTATGTAAACTAAGTCAAATACATACGGAAATAACGTAACATAACTATGGAA